>NW_019154110.1:19917901-19968056 GCF_002288905.1 Enhydra lutris kenyoni
TTAAATGTGGGTGTGTTTTGGCGCCACACGCCAGAGTAAGGCTGGGAGTCATGGAGCTAGTTCATTTTAATGCCAACTCACAGTGTCAAAGGAAATGGAGGAAAACAGATTCCTTATAGACTAAATGTTTATTTACCGAAGTTTGCAGTTGCAATGTTTTCAACCTCAGATCTTTGTTCTCTCTCTTTTTTTTTTCAACTTTACATTGTATCTTTTTAAACATTTTTATTTTTTTACATTGTATCTTTTAAGTATTTTCCCCGTGGCTTCATAGTTACTTCAGCTTAAGAAATCCTGGACTTGGTGATAGCTAAACAGCAAAATCTTGGTGACATAACACAGTAGAAGCTTACTTCCTGCTCACATTACTTGCTCATTGGTGTCAAGATGTTTGTGCGTGCACACGTGTGTGTGTGTAAGGTGTATAAGGGAGGGCATGGTGAGGGGGGAAGGGATAAAAGGGTAGGAATCTTGTCTTTGCAGTGACTTGGAAGTCTCAAGGCCCACGGAGGCTCTGCTCTCTTCAAGAGGGGCTTCGAGTGTTGTTCTCAGAGTCAATGGCAGCAGACGGGGAAAAAGCATATGGAGAAGGATCATGGGAGAGGTTTTATAGACCAAGAAGGAAAGCTGTGCCCATCACTTCTGGCCAGTCCCATGGCCACTTCTTATTGCAAAAGAGCTTGGGAATTGTCAGCTAGCCTCGTATTTACTTGCAGAGGGAAAATGGTGTGGTGAACAATTAGTTGGCATCTGCCACCTTAATGTTCATGACTTTCTTCATAATAGTCCCATATAATTTATTCATTGAAAATAGCATCATTTATAGTTACCTTTTTCCCCTGTTTTTGAGATCTGTGTTTCTAGTTTTTGCCATTTTTTGGCATTTATTTTTGGCTATAGATATATATTTTTTTAAGTTCTTATTTAAATGCCAGTTAGTTAGCATACACTGTGATATTAGTTTCAGGTGTACAATGTAGATAAGTGCACTCCTCAATCCCCATCCATCTCTCCCACCCCCCCTGCAACCTCCCTTCTGGTAACCATCAGTTTGTTCTCTATAGTGAAGAGTCTGTTTCTTAGTTTGCCCCTCTCTCTTTTTTTTCCCCTTTGCTCATTTGTTTCTTAAATTCCACATATGAGTGAAATCATATGGTATTTGTGTTTCTCTGACTAATTTCTCTTAGCATAATACTCTTCAGCTCTATCCATGTTGTTGCAAATGGCAAATTTCATTCTTTTTGATGGCTGAGTGTATATATATATATATATAATCACATCTTCTTTATGCATTCATCAGTCAGTGGGCACTTGGGCTGTTTCCATAATTTTGGCTGTTGGTAGATCATGTTGCTATAAACATTTGGGTGCATGTCGTGCTTTGGATTAGTATTCTGGTATTCTTGGATCATGCTGGGTCATAGGGTAGTTCTGTTTTTAAGTTTTTGAGGAATCTTCATACTGTTTTCCAGAGTGGCTGCACCAGTTTACATTCCCACCAACAGTGTAAGAGGGGTTCTGTTTTCTCCACGTCCTTACCAACACTTGTTGTTTTTGTGTATTTTTTATTTTAGCCATTCTGACCAGTGTAAGATGGTATCTTACTGTGGTTTTGATTTGTATTTTCCTGATGATGAGTGGTGTAGAGCATCTTTTCATGTGTCTCTTAGGCATCTGTATGTCTTCTTTGTAAAAATGTGTATTCATGTCTTCTGCCCATTTTTTAAAATTGGATTTATTTGTTTTTTGAGGGTTGAGTTTTATAAGTTCTCTATATATTTGGATACCACTCAGATATGTCATTTGCAAATATCTTCTCCCATTCCCTAGGTTGCCTTTCAGTTTTGTTGATTATTTCTTTTGCTGTGTAGAAGCTTTTTATTTTGATGAAGTCCCAATAGTTTATTTTTGCTTTTGTTTCCCTTGCCTCTGGAGACATATCTAGAAGGAAGTTACTATGGCTTATGTCAAAGAAGTATAGATATTTATTTCCATTGAACTATTTCTTTAAAATTTTCCCAGTATTGTGGTAACTGGGTAAAACAGCGTGAAGTTTTTTGTGTTTTACCACAATACATCCTTAGGAAATGCACAACCTGTTCATAGGTCTCTAGAAGTACCCCTGAATTCCTTGAGGAAGTAGACAGATATGAAGAATAGTGATCCTTTCAGCAGTGACCCACCCTAACCCTAACCCTAGTTAGTGTTAGCTCTGTGGTCTGGGGGAAATCATTTAATTGGCCTGGGCCCCAGTTTTTTTCCTTTTAAACGGATATTGGACTAGGCAATTTCTAGGTCCCTTTCCAACTTGGAAATTTTATCATATTAAGAAACCTTTACAGAAAGTTATCCAAGTTTGCTGTAATGCTAAACTTTTCCAGTTTGGGAAATGTTGAGGCAGCAAAATTAAATTGCAGGAAGAATGTTCCTGACTGTGAGTGGGGAGGAGAGTGACGGATGACTTCCGAGATGGACAAGTATCATTTAAGGTGTGGGATGAGAGGATAACCAAAACTATACTTGTAGAAAGATGACTTTGTGGTTCTCTAATAAGACCCTGGGAAAGAGTCAAGCAGTCATCATTGGCCGCTTCATCAAAACACATACTGAAAATCATGTGGTCTGTGTATTGGAGTCTTAGAATTTCACCTCGGGTTTTGTGACCTCGGGAACTTGCTTAAAATCTCTTATCCTTGGTGTCCTCATTTGTAGACTGGAAGTAATAACATCTATCCTTGGAGTTAAGAGAGACTGAAATTTTAAAACGCAATAAGGTGCTTAGCACGTAGAATGCACTTGGTAAATGGTCTGTATTGTTATGGTTGAAGCTAAAAGAACAAAAAATGTTGGGCAAAAGTAGGAAGGAATTTGGCAATATCATGTAAAACATGGGGATTAAATGAGCCAATTCATGTGGAAGTGTTTAGCACAGTGCCTGCGCGTAACATATAATCAGTTGAGGCTGGTTGAATCTGATTCACCAGGGGAAGCTAGGATGTTTGGGGAATATTTTAAAGGTATTAAGAAAGAAGACAATAATGTCTTTTTCATAAAATGGTCTTCAGAGGCAATTTACTGTGTCTAGCCCACATTTTTTTGATAATTAGAAAATACATATATTTAATGCCACATTTTTTTCATTTTGCAATGAGGGTTTAGACTTATCAAGGTCTGTTATACAGGTATGTGATCTCATGGAATCCAGTAAATATTTGGCCTTGAGACTGGTGGCATCAACAAAACCCTGAGTCAGGAACTTGCTCATAATTTTTTCCGGCTTGATGCATGAGTAACTGTTGTCTCATTGGCCAGAGCAATAAAGCAATGAGGTATTAGGATCTCTTCCATTTATGATAGAAGATATAGTATTTACATGTTCTAGAACTACCCCTTGCTCATTTTTTACTGGAATTTGGTTACTCTATTTTCTTTTCATTATTCAGTCTCCCCAACTTCCCCCACCACTAAGTTATGCATGTGGTAACCTTAACCATGTTTCTTTAACAAATTTGCAACATGAAACGATAGTTTTGATTTATGTTTTATGGCCACTTGAGAGAATGATTTTTTTAAATGATAATTAAATGCTGAGCTATTCCTGGGATTGCGACATGGTTCCCTTTCAAATATATCTGATCTGAGAATTTCAGCAAAAGGCATAAAAGAAAAACCAACAAGAAATAGGACAGATGACAAATGCTGTATTGATGTTAAGTAAAGACAAGCAAACTGTGACCTAAGCGTATTTGTCTCGAGGGAGCCGGCTTGGGAGCTTTTCTGAGTGTTTGGTTTTTTTGTGGGATTTTTTTTTTTCTCCCCAATCACATTGGTAGAGGCTGGATTACAACTGAGGATGGGGAGATTAATGGCCTGTTGTAGCTAATCCACTAAACCCCTACTCCTGTTTCTCTTAAATTGATTGAATTTAGAGGAGCTGAAGATACACCCGCACCAGCTAGCCTGATATTAGAGCCCAGTGAATTAATGAAACCTAATAGCTTTAAGTACATGTAAGCAAGAGTCATGGAAACTTCACAGAACACAGTCCCTTTTTGCATTAGGAAATTCTTTTGTTAATTGCCTATTAGACTAGATTTTAATGTGTTGTTTCATAAGCTTTTTTTTTTTTTGAGAACATTTTTACATGATTGCATTTTAAAAGCATAACCCTAATATAACCCAATTTTAAGTAATTTAGAGAAGAATAGAAAAGGAAACAGATTACCTGGAATCACATAACCTGAATGCAACTGTTATTAATAGTCTGTTCTCCTCTAGGTCTTTATTTGTAAGCTTTTTAAGTTATATTAAATTTCATTCTGGTATTACGTTTGTACAAAAGTCATGTGAAATAAATACGTTTGTGTTACAGCCAGTCCCGCCTAACATGTAGACAAAACCAATATGAAAAGAGTGATGGATGTAGATGGATAGATATGGGATTGATAAAAATCACAATTTTATGCTAACTTAGTGAACTCATATTGGATGAAATTTGAACGTAATTTAAATTTCTAAATCTTTAATTATGAATCTGTTGCTCTTGAAAAAAAATAATTAGTAGGGAGATAAAAAGATGAGAAATGTAATCATAGTATTGGGGATTTTTGAGTAGGAAAACACTAGGAAGAGACAATTTAGAAATGAGGTTTTTAAAAAATGTATCATTTAACTGTTAAAACACAGAAATATGTTTGAATGCACTGGTAAGCTATTTGAGACAGATGGAGGTTTAAACCTACACACTGCCTCCTCTAAACTGGAAGGCTTTGGGTAGGTTAACTTCTTGTGCATCTCTGTTTTCTAATCTGTAAAATGGGGATAAAAACAACCACCTCAGTGATTTTTTTTTTTTTTTTGGTAAGTGTTCCATGGCGTATAAAAGTAGAGCACTTAGTATGTTATTATTGGGCATGTAATAATGGCTTAATAAATGTGACCCATTAGGAACATGACATTCGTAACACGTATGAATGTGGTATTCACACAATCACATCATCTTTGTAAAGGAGGCGGTTTCTTTGAGTTACCTGCTTTGTAGGGAATATTGTTGTAGAAGTTCAGAAACCATCTCTCCCCCTGACTCCATAAAAAAAGAGTTCATGCTTTGAAAACTGGTGCTTCCAAGTTGTCTGTCATACCCCACAAACATCCTTCCAACTTTGCTCCAACTTGTCTACTCTCTATCCCGCGAACACACTTCACACATACTTACTCTGTGGCTTTGCGTGTTTTGCCCCCCCCTCCCGGTTCTTACCCTCCTAAACCATCCCATCTCGCAAGTTCAGCTGGGGTGGGGTCTCCTTCTCTGTGAAGGCTGTAGTGATCCCTCAAGTTAGGATTCTCTCTTGGTCCTCTACACCCCATTGGCTCTTCCTGTCTCCAGTGCTGCTCATTGCCTACCTGCCTTTCTTCCTCTGTCAGATGGCAAACTCATTGAGGTCAAGATGTGTCTAGCTTACTTGCATTCTCTGTTCTCACTCCTAGCACAACGTGTGGATTGGATGGGGTTATCTCCCTGATCTGCAGTGATAATTACAAGATGATCTAGATAGCGTTTGTTGATTTAAGTTTTATTACCTCTTCCCACCCAGTCCCTCTTTGAGATACTACCACTTGGGAAGGGGCTCAGCAGACAACAGCCGCCCATGGGCCAAATCTGGCTTGCCACTTCACATCCCAAATAAAGTTTTCTTGGAACACAGCCTTGCTCATTCATTCATATCTGTGGCTGTTTTATACCCCAGCAACAGAACTGAGGAGCTACAACAGAGACAGTGTTGCCTGAAACACCTAAAATATTTACTTTTTGACCCTTTACAGAAGAAGTTTGCAACCCCTAGTAGTGCAAACAATTGATTTCAGTGCTTCCTATAGCTAGAATAATAAACTGGGTGCCTGGGTAATCCATCTTCTTCAATGAAAGATTAGTTAAATTATATATGAAATATTCAAAAACATTTTTTAAAACCTTGAGGCTTTTGAACTAGAGAAGAATCTTGACTTTTGTGGGTATCTTGGCAGTCCTGACCACCCCAAGCAGGTTCCTTTGGCACCTACCACTGTCAGAAACCGAAAAAGAACTCTTAGTGCTGATTTGGATTTGTAACGCTTCCTCTGCTTGGAGCTTGGAGTAGCTCTGGCCCTGCCCAGGCAAACACTCTGAGGGGAGGGTACCCTCCTGGACGGGATGGTTGGTGCCGGGGATGGCTGCTTGGCAGGGAAGGAGCTAGCTTTCTGAGGGTCTGGTTCTGCTGCCAGCCCTTTGGAAAAAAAAATAAATAAATAACCCTCCTCTTTAGGGAATGTGAAGGTCAGACCACATTCAGAAATAAGAGCATCACCTGGAAAGATAAGCAATCGTAGGAATGACAACCTGAAAAATCAAACCTTTCCCCCCCGATGATTCAGACAGGCCAGACACATCCCCTCCGCCCTGATCGGTTTCTGCACTTGGACAGAGCGTTTTCTCCCAAATAACAAGCTGAATGAGTTTTGCTGGGCTCTGGGAGATAGCGGTCCTCCTTCCGGGACAGATGGGGAAATTAAAAGCAGGCAGCGGTGGCTTTGCCTGGCTGCAGAGGGGACGGTTCTGGCAAGGACCCCGCGGGACTCGCGGGAGCTGGATTCCCAGCCCTCTTAGACACGGCATCTGCCCTGAGAAGCCATGAAAGCAGATTTCAGAATGCTGCTTGATGGGGGCTCTTTCGAACTCTAGAGCAGGGCTTGGCAAATACAGTGCCCCCACCCCCCTCCCCCAGACCAAATCTAGACTGCTGGCTGTTTTTCAGAAGTCTGGGAGCTAAGAATGATTTTTACATTTTTAAGTGAATTAGGGGGAAAAAAAAAAAGAAGAAGAAGAAGACTATTTCATGGTTGATGAAAAATATGTAAAACCAAATTTTGGTCCATAAATAAAATCGAATTGAATCCCAGCTACCCCCACCCATTCATTTATGTATTATCTATTGTCCATGACCGCTTCTGCATAACAACGGCAGAGCTGGGTGTTGTATCAGAGCCTATAACCCGCAAAGCCTAAAATGTTTGCTATCTGGCCCTTCACCGAAAAAAATCTCACCAACCCCTGTTCTAGTGTGCCTGTGATAGGATAATTAAAATCCGCTTTCTCAAAGTGTACTATATATAAAATGCACTCATTTTAAATCTACTGTTTGATGAGTTTAGGAAAGAATGCTGTTATGTAACCATCGCCATCAAGCTACAGAATATTTCCACGAGTAAGACTCATGTAAGCAGACATTTCTGCATTTCCTTGTGCGCCTTTGGAGTCAGTCCCACTGTGAGTTCAGTCCTCGAACTCAGGCAAACACAGATCTGATCTCTGTCAATAGTAGCAGCTTTTAAATGTCTGTTTCCTGGGCATTTCGGAACACTGGAGACTAAAGGAGGTTGGTGGCTGGGGATGTGTGAAGACAAGAAGTTGATTTCATACTTCCATGGGAAATTTCCTTAGCTCACTACAAACACCCACTAAGACCAACTACTTCACAGTTTCCAGTATTAGCAGCTGACAGGCGGGTGCGGGGAGCTCCGTCTGCGATCTCCTTTAATTGCTTAACCTTGTAAGGGAGTGCTTACCCATCTTCCATTTTATTGAGAGGATCCTAGGCCCCCAGATTAACTTGCTAAAGGGCATCCAGCTGATAAGGTGTAAACTCCAGATTTGAACCCTGATCTGTCTAAATCCAGGGCTGGAGCTCAGCTGCCATCCCATACGCTTGCTTAGTCTTGTCCACAAACCCGCCTGGGGTCGTCATGTGAGCACATGTAGATGAAAGAAGCTCAGAGAAGTTAAATGACAGTCCCGAGTCACCCGGCTATGAGTCACTCAAATCCAGAGTCAGGATTTGAGCTGCTAAACTGCAACCAGAAGGCACAGAGCAGAGAGCAGGTGAAAAACGTTCTTTTGAAGAACCAAATTCCCCTGTTCTGCAAAAGAGTGAACTAAGAGCCCTAGGGGAGCATGCTGTCGATAATGCAGGGGTGAGGGTGGCAGGGGTGAGGGTGGCAGTCTTGAGATAGTTGTACTTTTGCTTTCTAACCCAATGGCAATGCCAAGGCTATTTAATTTCATATAAATAAGAAATGGCGGTAGAGCGCTTTAAAAAACACTGAGGGGTGCGTGCAGGATGACCAGCATTAATAAATAAAATTTCTTCTTGTCCCCTCCCAAACAGCATTCTGTCTACCTGGGAAGAGGTGAAAATCAAAGTCTGAGGATCCAGGCCCATAGCATGTTCCCTTTCTCTCCTCCTCCTCACACCTACTATTATAAAGGATGATGCAGTTTACCAACCCCTGGTTTGAACGATGGCATTGCCTCAGAGCCTTTGTATTAAGTACTTGGGCCTTGAAAGGCACCTCCAAATATTCTTCCTTGTTCCCATTTTCTAGGACTACTCCATCAGCCTCTCTGCAGGCTCTTATAACCTAGGACAGGTGACTATGAAGACTGGGGTCCTTAGTTTTAAATAATAGAACCTCTTTAAGACTCATGTATGCAGACAAGATAATATTATTATTGTTGTTGTTGTTGTTGTTGTTGTTGTTATTATTATTATTATTTGGAAAGTAAATCAATTTGATGTTCTAATTTAAAAAATGTTGAGGACTAGATTTAAAAACCAGAGCTCTAAGGCACAGACAAGGTGTTCATGAAAGCATCTGGGGTGCTCCCAGAATCTATGGGTAGGTAGAAGAATTGGAACTGGAGGGTTCACTTGCAAGAATGTACTATGGGATTGTTCTAGAAAGCACTCCTGCTCTTGCCACTGCTGGGCAGAGATTGCCAAATCCTGTCCACCCATGAGGAGGGGTCACTAGACACTGCTGGTGTCCAGAGAGCTGGACACTTCTGCCGTCAGCCTCCCCAGGAAATGGATGCCCCATCAGACCTCCTTCCTCATATCACCAATATCAGAATGGAAGAGGCTGACATCTGAGTGGTCAGCTTTAGTCACATGCCTATGTTTTATCAAAAGAGATTCTGCCTGGGTAGGATTGAACACTAAAGGCAGGAAATACTCCAAACACAGTGAATTGGCTAGATTGGTGGAATAATGCCCCCCCAGAGATGTCCACATCCTTATCTTGGAAATCTGTGTATGTGTTACTGTATATGGTCAAAGGGATTTTGCAGATGGGATGAAGTTAAGGATGGTGAGATACGGAGATCTTCCTGGATTATCCAGGCAGGCCTAGTGTAATCACAAGGGTCCTTGGACAAGGGAGGTGGGAAGGTCAGAGTCAGATAAAGATGGTGTGATAATAGAAGCATAGGTTGAATGATACACTTTGAAGAAGGAGTTAGGGCATCGTAGGCTACACAATGCAATAGGTCTCCAGTGGCTGGAAAGGCAAGGAAACTAACTTTCCCCTGGGGCTTCAAGAAGGAACACAGGCCTGTTAACACCTTGATCTTGACCCATTTCAGACCTCTGAGCTCCAGAAATATTAAGATAATAAATTTGTGTTGTTTAAAGGCACTAAAGTTGTAGTAACTTATTACAGCAGCAGTAGGAAACTCATACACATCAAAAAAGTATTCAAAAGGTGATGGGAGATTAGAACACATGAAAATGTCTGGCACAGCAGCATTAAAGGAAGGGTGGAAAGATTGTTCCCCACATCCTATTCACATTTTTTGAGGGTGTTCCGACAGAGTCCCCGTGCTAGTTTGGGTGAAAAGCTGAGTAATTTCTTTTGATTGTTCATCTTGTTCACCTACTTTATTCATTCCATGATTTATTCAACAGATGTTCCCTTCATTAAATAAACATTTACTGGAGCTAAGTGCCAAGCACTGTGAGAGATATTATGGTTACAAAAGAAAATAAGAGAGTAAGACTTCAAGCTAACAGTTGAGATGCTCATAGACACCGGGTGAAATTTAGCCAATTTTCAGTTGTCTCTACATATCAAATCCCACTAAATTCATACATTAAGATAGCTTTGAAGAATGGGAATTAGGATGTCCTAGTGATCTCAGAAGAGGAGCCCCAATAATTTATGTAAAAAGATATCATAATTGGAATAACTAATTTTTTTAAAAAATTAATGACTATCATAACAGTAGTCAATATTAGTTCAGTATTTCTTTGTTAAAGATGATATTAAGTATTTTATTTGCTTTATTTTCATATAATTATATAAACTCTTATGAGTTATGGACATTTATCATCCCCATTTCACAGATGAAGAAACTGAGGCTTAGAACAAAGGACCAAATTCACATTGTTAGCTAACAGAACTGGGATATGAACTTCTGGTCATCTGACTCCTGGGTGATTGTCTGCTGCTCTGCCTGTGTGCCAAGCACTAGGTTAGGGGCTTGAGATTCACATGTGTAAGAGAAAACATCCCCAGAGAAGTCAACCTCAGAATTTAGTAAGTAAAATGAGCTATGGAAATGCAAACAAAGAATTACATAGCTTTCTAAGGTGACTGCTTTTAATGGGTAAAACCGTCATTTGGATACATAATTTCTGGTCCGTTTGGTTAAAGATCATAATTATTTTACTGTTGAGATAGGAGCAAGCCCCATGTTACTTTCACCGATTTAGATACAAAATGTATTCTAGATGTTTCAATTCTAAAATCATATTCCATAAGGAATATGCATGAATTATACTCTCCCCATTTTCCTCTTTCCCTCCACCCATAGTTGCATACCAAGGTAAATGCTTTGGTTGGTAGTATTGTTTACTGGAAGCTTCTTGACAGAAAGTGTAACGGTTAAGGATAACACCTTATTCTAAGCTGGAGGCCTTCCCTCAGCAATGGCTTATCAATCACCTACAAGGAAAATGTCGAGGCTGGGTTGGGCTGTGAGCGAGGACACACAGATCTCACTTATCATTCCTAAGTTGGGTGGATAGGGTGTGTAAAGTCTCTTGACCACTGAGCCCAGGGCTACATCTTACCCAAATGGTGCCCAAGCATTCTGCTCCTTGGGGTCCAGGAGCTGCTGTTGGCTGAGTTACTGCTCAGCAGTCCTGTGACAGATGGTATGCCTTGCTCTTTAAATCAGAATCCTCCCCACTCTCAGGGCCCCAGGCATGTTGGGAGACAGACTTGATGGTGTTTTCTAATGCTGAATGGTCTACAGCTCAAGAGCGTGAAGATAAATATTCAACTTCATTGTGCATCCACTAACTTAAGCCTTGCTGGGTCTATTCCCTTCACTTTGACAGGGCACATTTAGAAAAGTGAAATGAAGTGCTTTTAGGCACCCAGCTCCTCCATCCATCACTTTGTCTTGTACTTTACAAGCTTGGCCCTTTTCTTGGAGACTTGTCTTCACACAGCGTTTTGTATCAGTTATGTACAATATCCTGAACCAAAAAGAGACCTTCCTAGAGCCCAGAGTCAGGGCTTACCTTTGTTTTTGAGGCAGTGCTATGCAAGGCTTGTTTCTTTGGAGAGCTTGTTGGCGGGAAAGATGACAACCCGTGCAAAGAGGGACCCTGATAGTAATCAGGGTAGTTCCAACACAAGTAATAAGTCTGATTCTAGAACAACCAAGCTAACAAGTTGTGCGTTTACCCTCAGAGCAATAGGAAACCACAAGAGGGTCTTATGATCATGTTTGAATTTTAAGAAGACCTCTCTGGCTGCAGAATAGAGAATTGACTGGTAGCCAAGAGGGGTAAGGGAGACAGGTCATCTTGAGAGGGGGAGTCAGGAGACCCCCGCTGGCAATCAGAGTTAGAGAGGAGGTCACCAGCCGAAGGTGGCAGTGGATATGGAGGGCGATGGAGAGAACCGGAAGCTGTTTAGGATGCGGGCCAACAGAGCCTAGTAAAATTGCGTATGGCAGGAGGAGAGAGAGAATGGTGGGTCACAACGAGACCCAGGTTTCTGGATGACTGTGTCATTCATGAAGCTAGGGCACAGGGCAAAGGGGAACCATTGTGATTGCAGGCATTGTGCATTGAGTCACAGAGAATTGCAAGACACTTTGAAGGGGAGAGGGTGATGTAGAGTTGGGGGAGGGGGAAGAAAAGGAAATAATAACTTAAGAAAGAGAAGACAGTCTCCCCAACCAGGGAGTATAGCAGGGCACAAGATCTAACAAACCTACTATGACTACAATTTTTAACTAATACTGGCAACACCGATATTACTAGCTGCTATTGATTGCTTAGTATATATCTAAACCTTAAATAGACTTCAGTTCTTACAAAAACCATGCTGATAGGCATCATTCATCACCCCGCTATAGCTGAACAGACTGAGGCTCAGAGATATTAGGTGATTTCGCTGGAGTTAGAAAGCTAGCAAATAGCCAAGCTATGATTTGAACCCAAGTTTGTTGGGCTGTAAAGAATAAACTCATTTAACTCCCAGGGAAAGCTGTCACCCCAAGGGACAAATGAACAGGTGCAGGGTTGGAAGGATATAAGTTAAGAAAAAATTACTGAGATAACAAAGAGTTGGATAGGAGGTCATTTTAAGAATATTTCTTGGAGAAGTTGAGGTCTGCTGGTTTTGAATGAGGCCATGGATGCCAAATCTCTGGGCACACATACATTAATTTGAAGTAGGGAGCAAAGACATGAGATTAATAACATGTAGGGTGAAGAGGGCATTGGCAACAGCTTTTTCAAATATCATTCTGCTTTATGACCTTTGATTATGCTACTTCGCCCGGTGAGCTAAATACTTAGCATGGTCCACATGACTCTTAGGACATGCTAAGATATGTCTGTGGACTCACCTTCTGCCTCCCTGTGCGCTCTGCACTTAGAGCCCTAAAAGATCTTTCCTTACTCCCTCCCTCCTTCCTTCCTTCCATGGTTCACTCCTTCCTCCCTGTTTTTATTTTATTTTTTCTTTATTCCCGTGTTTCTGCAGTCATCATCAATTGAGCACCTACTGTGTGTCAGGCACTATACTAAGTCTTGAGGGTCACGGGGATAGAAAGATAAACAGCCCTTCAGGAGACTGTGGGGGGTTGGAGTGCACAGAGTTCATAACCCGTTGTATTAGACTTTGAGATGCGCTATTAGAAACGGCGAAAACGGAGCCTGATAGAGAGTGTGGCTTTGTCAAAGCTGAACCCCGAGCCAGAGTTAAGAACACAGAGAAATTTGTCAGCTGCATGGAGGAGGGGGCTTTCCTGGCAGAGCAAATAAGCTGCCTGCAGAAGCAGAATGGAGAACAGTCTTCCCAGATGTCGACTTGAGCCATTGCTGAGATGTGGCTCTTACTTTTTCCTCCTGTTCCCGGGCTTTGTGTCTCTCTTCCAAAATCCTCAAGGCTCTTCTTTCACTGTCTCCTCTTTCTGCTTCCTTTCACCTCTTTGCTGACTCTGAATTAAACTCTTCATTGTGGCTCTCTGACAGTCTCTCCCCTGCTTTGCTAACCACTTTAAAAAATAGACATTTAAAAGCCTTCTGTGGGTCTCCTGCTATGTTATGGCTCTCGTGCTGTGTGAATCGGCGCTCCCTGCCCAGAGGACGGGGCCCCCACTGCTGGGGCCCCTGAGGCTGCCAGCTTGGCATTTGAGCTTTTGCCCTGTAGGCTGTGCCCACTGACAGCTTGGTTTGCGCCCCCCAGGATGAGGCACCTGCCGCGCACCTCCCTTCAGCAAAGGGCACGGCACCAGACTGCTGGCTCCCCAACAGGGTAAGGCCTGGACGGGGCGGTGGGGCAGCCCCAGGCAGCATGGAACAGGTCCAGATTCACTCTCAGCTTCGGTGTCATGTGATTCTTATGCAAGCTCAGCCTGCCCTGGGTTCTCGGGGCTATTCCTGAGCAGAGGCAGGGCTGATGGAGGCCCATTCCACCCCATATACGGTGGGTTCGGCTCCAAGGTACCCTTGCTGCCATCTTGCTCCAGTCCTATGTCTCGGCTGAACCATGAGATTTCACCTCTGCCAGGCACCAAAACCTGTATGTTGGCTTGATCCTGACTTGGAGCCTCTCTCCCGGTCCCTAGTGTCTGACTTTCTACAGGCATTATACAGGGATCTTGGAATCTCTAGGCTTAGGGTCCAGTGCCCACCCAAAATGTGGTTCTTTGACCTATGACTAAGTTCACTGGAACCCAAAGGACTCATGTTTCCAGAGCCTCAGCAAAAGATACTGAATTCTAAAATCCCCTGTGCCTCATTCCCTCGCTGTGTCCCATATAGAAGTCAGGAACCCTGATCCTAGATCTTGTTCTCCATTCTGATTAATATGAATAAAGAGCAGTTAACACACAGAGGGCACCTAATCTGCCCGTTACTAGGCTGAGCACTTGAGAAGAGTGAACTCCCATGCCTTTAGGGTAGCTCAGCAAGAAAGGGGTCCCGTGACCCTGGGGTTCTAGCTCAGGAAGCCTTGCTCTAAAGCCCATTTTCTTAACCAGAATGCACTTGGCTGTCTGCCTCAACTGGAGCCTATTCTGTTGTTGTTATGCTCAGTGCTTCTTCAGCCAAACCAAGTCTGGACAGCCTCTTCGTCTGGGTCTGCTTTCTCCGAAGCTTTCAGAGCTCTTATGGGCAAATCCCATTCCACTCGGAGCCCTTACTCCACAGTTGGACAATGGCCAATTAAGTAATGTGCAGTTGAGTCTCAAAATGATTGTAGAGTGCACTTAAGGACACTGAAAGGACAATGAGTATCATTGTATACCAGGTAGCCTATGGTTATTTATTGTGTAATATCTGTGTGCTCATCTGTTCTTGGTACTATCATGGGATTACATGGAAGAAGAGATCTCAGTGGTTAAGCTCATAGACCACTCTAGAACCAGACTGCCCAGACTTGAACACTTGCTTTACCACATTGATATCCACGTGACCTGGACCAAGTTACTTAGTTTCTCTGTGCCTCAGTATTCTCATCTGCAAAGTGAGGATGATAATAGTACCTATATCTTAGGGTTCTTATGAAGATTAAATGAGTTTATTCATGTAAAGCATTTCTGCACATAGTGTTAAATATTTGCTCTATTGATCATGATGATTATGGAAAATATGATAATATAGTCCCTGTTTCAAGAAGCTTTTGGTCTATAGAAGCAGACCACAAATCCCATGAAACAAAATGAGACCCTATATAATTAAATATTGGTTGGGAAAATGGAGAGCAGTGGCTAATGAGATTCTCAGTAATTGTTGGGGAAAATTGGGAAAGGCAACATGGAGGAAGAACTTGGCCATGGCTTTTGGGATGAGTAGGCTAGAGAGAGGTAGAGGTGAAAGTGGTAGTCTAGTGTCGTTGACATGTGGGCTGCTTTCTTCCACTTTCAGAGCACTGATGGTCCTTGTTTGTTACTGCCTATTGGCCATGTTTTCATCCTCATAAACAAAGCCCAGGATTCTGGATCTAAGCTGAAATGTGGGGGGCTTGCATTAGTCATGGTAGAGTGTGATTGATTCTTCCCTTGGATAGCAGAGCATGGAATGGAAAATGATTCAAGAGATAGTGTCCAGTGGTAGAGCTGAACCGGAAGCCAGACAGTCCAGTCAAGCTTCCGTTGAGCAGCTGAGTTGGAAGGCAAAATAAAGGCATAAGGCAAAGGATTGGAAATTGGGAATAATTGCTAGAGCAAGAGGCTTTGGCATGAAAGATGGACAACAGAGCATAGAGATGGGGAGCAGCAAGCTACAAAAAGCTGTGATTGATAAGTTAAGGTAAATAAATTCTTTTTGTAAAATATTTATGTGAGAGAGAGAGAGAGAGAGCATGTGCGCACATGTGTGCGGGGCTTGGGGGAAGGGTGGGGGAACAGAGGGCTGGAAGTAGAGGAAGAGAGAATACCCAACAGACTCCCCACTGAGCACAGAGCCTGACACAGGGCCCTATCTCATGACCTTGAGATCATGACCTGAGCTGAAACCAAGAGTCAGACTCTGAACCAACAGAGCCACCCAGGTGCCCTAAGGCAAATGAATTCTAATTAAGACATCAGATGAGGGGCGCCTGTGTGGCTCAGTGGGTTAAGCCTCTGCCTTCAGCGGCTCAGGTCATGATCTCAGGGTACTGGGATCGAGCCCCATATCGGGCTCTCCGCTCAGCAGGGAGCCTACTTCCCCTCCTTTCTCTCTGCCTGCCTCTCTGCCTACTTGTGATCTCTGTCAAATAAATAAATAAAATCTTAAAAAAAAAAGGCATCAGACAAATTAACTCAAATTAAGCCATGAGATCTACATCAGTGGAGTCCTGGGGAAATGGACCAGAAGGCAAATAGTTCCTAATGACCGAGATGGTGTTAGACAAGATCTAGGTCTAGCCGTTCCAATGTGGGAATCAGCCCTCTGATGGATCCACTGTAGGTGACCCGTGAAGGCCATGGTCAGATTCAGCATGGGGGGCATCCAGTGATACGGGATGGTATGGGAAGAAATGTTACGAGAGTGGGTGGTATGGCTTTCATTTAAAGTGTATTTATTAAGCTTCTACTGTATTTGAGGGACTGGGGTTTTTTGAAATGCTGGTGGAGACAGGTGACTCAGCCATGCATCTTTTGTTCAAGGAGCTAATAGTTGAAAAGATAAGATAAATACTATTCACAAATAACTAATGTGAGATGGAAAGCAGTGCCTGACATAAGGGAGGCAGAGACAGAGAGCCTGAGGAGGGAATGATTGTTTGCATGGGTGTCTGGTGACTTGTAGTCTCAGAGCCTGCATTGGAACCAACCTTGCCTGGGTACAGATTTCTTTCTTTCTTTTTTTTAAAAGATTTTATTTATTTATTTGACAGACAGAGATCACAAGTAGGCAGAGAGACAGGCAGAGAGAGAGGAGGAAGCAGGCTCCCTGTTGAGCAGAGAGCTCGATGCGGGACTCTATCCCAGGACCCTGGGATCATGACCTGAGCCGAAGGCAGAGGCTTCAACCCACTGAGCCACCCAGGTGCCCCTGGGTCCAGATTTCTGTGCCATGTGATTCAGTTGTGACCTTGGGTATGTACATGTAGCCTCTTGGACCATATCCTCATCTGTGAACCTGGCATCAAAAAGTACCTATCTAACTGGACCATTTCAAGGGTTAGCTGACATAGTGGATGTGAAGTGTGTGTCACCTAGTAAATGATAGTTGCTGTTAATTCCAAAGGACGGTTTCATTAGGGTCATATCCCAGGGGAATATAAAGCCACAGGATATCTGATGTCAGCGATCAGGGGAGGTGAAAGTGGAATAAAAGGGCAAAGTAGCATAATGGAGGAATTAACTTCAGCGTAATAGAAAAGGGAGAGTTGTTCCCAGGCTGAACCCCTTCTACTCTTTCAGGATTTACCTGCTGAAGGTTTGTATGTAACTCCCAGAGAACTAGAGGGCACCAGCTTCTCCTTCCTCTTCTGCTTCTTCCTTAAATAACACAGTGATGACCTCTGACTAGAACGGATCTAGTTGGTGACAGTGTAAGTGGATATTCCATTATTGGAGAGCAAGTTTGCGGTGTCTGTGAAAATTTAAATGAAGAAAAAAGATGAATGTCCCCAAAGGCACAGTTATGCCTCTCTTTGAGCAGCCTGGAGCGGTATGCACACATGTGTATTAGGAAGCATATCCCAGATAGTCAGTGTTGTATAATTTGAACATAAAGACACTGTGGATAGCCCAATTAGCCATCCATAGGAATGAGATAAACTCTGATTAGCTAAGATTCCACCATGGGATGGAACCATATTGTACAAAACCATGCAACGCTGCAAAAGTCTGTGGCGGACCTCTCCATGCCTACCTGCTGGGATCTCTAGAACACAGGTGAAGAAACAGCCTTACTGGACAATAGGCATGGTATGTGCTTCGTGTAGACACATGTGTGTATGTTTGTAAATACATATTAAAAAGTCTACAAGTATACACACAAAATTGGAAACTGTGATTACCTTACAGGTAGAGTGAGGGTATGATGGCAGAGGTGAGGAGAGAAGAGGTACCTGAGCCTTCCAGGTGCGGTCAGAATTATCATGAGGTATCGTTCAGTTGCAAAAAAAAAAAAAAAAAGTACATAAGTAAAATAAAGAAGCCTCACGTGTTCACCCCCATTTGCCATATCTTTGCTGCACTCCTATGCACTTTTTTTTTAAGATTTTATTTATTTATTTGACAGACAGAGATCACAAGTAGGCAGAGAGACAGGCAGAGAGAGAGAAGGAAGCAGGCTCCCTGCTGAGCAGAGAGCCAGATGTAGGGCTCAATCCCAGGACCTTGGGATCACGACCTAAGCCAAAGGCAGAGGCTTTAACCCACTGAGCCACCCAGGCATCCCCCTCTATGAACCTTTCAAAATGGTGGATGTCAGGTTCTTCTTTAGCAGATGCAATATGGAAAAAGCATGGTTTATTCTCATGTGCTGTCCCTTTTAAAGCTAGTAAAAAAAAAAAAAAACATGTTGCCATTTTTTAAAAATTTTTGCAAACAGTTGCAAAATTAAATTTGGCTCCCAAGTTTCATGGGGAATGATTTAATGTTCTCCCACACATTGCTGGCATGTACATATGTCCGAAATAAAAATGAGCTACACAGAAGTATAAATAACATTTATGTGAGATGGACAGTCCTGTTTAGCTTGTTTTCCCAGACAAGCATGAAAATGCCCATTTTTTTTTAAAGATTTTATTTATTTATTTGACAGAGAGATCACAAGCAGGCAGAGAGGCAGGCAGAGAGAGAGGAGGAAGCAGGCTCCCCTAGAGAGCAGAGAGCCCAATGCGGGGCTCGATCCCAGGACTCTGAGATCATGACCTGAGCCGAAGGCAGCGGCTTAACCCACTGAGCCACCCAGGTGCCCCGAAAATGCCCATTTTAAATTTACATTTAGACAGGAAAACTACCATTATCTCAATAGTGTGGGGAAAAATAATAATTCTGGAGGTTGATGCCTTCATGTGCACAGCAGCAAGCATGGGACTTTTCCAGCCACACAGGTACGTTAACTAAACATTCAGGTGAAGACCGCAGCCATCAGCCAGACATTTGTTCATTTTCAAATATCTAAATGACCAATGGATTTCTTTTTTATTCATGTGTTGGCTGTTGGAGAGAGTAAGTAGAGACCACATTACATCAAAATTAGTAATTGTCATAGCCTATGGGGTGCTTGGGGTGTTTTCAAAAACTGCATCCATATTTCTGCATACCTGAACCTCAAAGGAACCCTGCTAGTTATTTAGAGCAAATGTTATTCACAACATTTTATACACGATGACATTGCGTTTCAGAGAGATTTAATAGGTCTGTCCAGGTTAACGTGGGTAGTCTCCTAGCCATGTTTTTGCTCACAGCACATATCACTAACATTACATTGTGTATTTATCTTTTTTTGTTTTGCTCTGACTTCCGCATTGGAATGAAAATTTTATGAGGGCAGGGGCTTTGCCTTTTCTTTTCATTGCCTGGAATAGTGCTGAGCACATAGATAGGAAGTACTCTATAAATAGCCATTGGATGGATGGATGGATGGATAGATGAATGGGTGGATGGATGGATGGATGGGTAGATGTATGGATGGGTGGATGGGTGGGTGGGTGGATGGATGGATGGGTGGGACCCGAAACTGAGCTGACACCTAATTCAGCATTCTTTCCCCCACAACATTCACCCCAAAACCTTTTAGTGATGATTATAAAGATGGAGAGGCATCTCCAGTGAGGACCATCAAGGAGAATCTGGTCATGGACTCTCTCCTGGGACAGAAAGGGAATGTATCAAGGAAGAAACAATCAGGGGTAATATTGGGAGAGTTGGTCACAAAGTACTTTACATGGTGGAGAGGTGCCACGATGCAAGGAAGACTGCCACCAATCCTGGTTCTAGAGGGCTTCCTGGAGGAAATAACTTCTCAGCTGAAACTAACTGAATATTGAGTTGGAATTCTCCCAGCAAAGAGGAAGGAAAGGCAGAGAGGCTGCATTTGCAGAAGCTTATAGGAGAGAGAGAGCCAGTGATGTATGTGAAAACCAAAGGTGGTCACGTGTGCATAGGGAATAGGTCACGTGAGAGCATGGTAGGAGCAGGAAGAGATAAGGCTGAAGATGTAAGTAAGAGCTGGATCACAGAGGGCCTTGGCAAGCTGCGTAGAATGAAAGTCCAGACTTAACCCGAGAGCTGTGGGAAGCTTCTTGAGTAACAGGACTTGTGGGCACATAGGAGAGCAGGTCTTACCCAGAAAGTTTCATGAGTCTTGCTTAAGCAGGCTCTAGAAGGATGCATAGGAGTTTGTCAGGTGAGCAGGGCAGGAGAGAAGTGAGGGATCCTGTAAGGTCAGCATGACTGGGGTACTGGGTGAATCATGGGGCATGGTAGAGAAGGAGCTGGAAAGTCAGACAATCCAAGTTATGAGAATCTTGTAGATCATGCTGAAGAATGACTATTTTATTCCATAGGGAGAGAAAGATACTGTGTTCTCCAGGATCTTCTGAACCTTCCTGTATGACTGGTTATGTCATTGCTTACATCAGGCTCTGATCGATTATGAGTTATGTACGAGGCTGAGTCCTTAGTGATATAAGAGAACCCTATGCTCATCTGAAGGTAGTGGTAAAAGGCTTGACTTGGGGAAAGAAGGCCTGGTGCTGAATCCTGGATACATCACTTACTGAGATCTGGGGCCAACGCATTTAACTTTTCTGACCCTCAGTTTTGCCAGCCATAGAATGGGACCAGCTATAACACTGGCTTAGCCAACTTCATAGGATTGTTGTGGGGATCAGTAAAAATGTTTGTAAGAGTCTTTCCAAGTTGGACCGAATTCTGCATGCAGTACGGGGTGTGGTGAAAGAGAAGAGGTAAATGCAGGTCTAGAGAAGGTCAGCTAGGGTGTTGGAGAGCCAGGAAGTGCAGGAAGGAGCCACACAGTCAAAAGGAAGAAATTAAGAGGGTGTGACGGGTGAGATACCGGTGCAAACAAGAGACCAGAGAGTCCAGTGGGGACAAGTGCTAGAGGAAGGATCTGTGGGACAGGTCATCAGTCTGGTAGTCGACAGGTATAAATAAATAGAGGTGTGCCATACTGTCTGTTAATGGTTGTTCTAGACAAGGTGTCTTTTTACGAAAGGGGCCCAAGGCTGTGCTTCCATGACAAGCCTGTATCTATCTTTTTTTTTTCTCTCTAATTTTTTTTTATCATGTTATGTTTTAAAGGCACACTTCTCCGATCGTGAGGCCTCTTGAAGTACGTTCATATGTGAAACAATGGCAATGAAATAAAAACTCACTCATTCATTTACTCAATAAATATTCATTTGTTCTGTCCTGGGAAGGCACTCTGCTGATATTTATTGGAACACATGGATGGACTCAGGGAGCTTACAATCTAGAGTATAATCTTGAAAAGCATCTGAAAATGTCATTTTCTTAAGGAAATATATCAAGCTTCAGTCATTGGCCTTTGACCTCTTGGCCGGCTTACTGTATATTCATGAGCCTTCTGTTCATGAATTTGCTTCGAAATTTATTATTCTACCAGTTCGCTTTCAGTCTCTCCCCCAACACTGATTTGTTTTCAGTAGAACGAGGCTTCTACCTAGGGGGAATCCTCAGGCCCCAACAAGACCAAGAATTTGGTAATGAGATCTGGATTCTTCTTCTACTTTTGAATGGAAACGCCACATGATTTTTAAACAAATGATCTGAGATCCTATTACTAGTACACCAAACAACTTTTCTTTTGACGTATTTATAAACTAGGTGAAAACATAGCATACGTACCATTTTTTTATGTCATTCCTTTTCATTGATAATTCATCATAACTGTTTCTGAGAATTCCCCAAATTTTGAAATAGCTGACAAAAAAAAGTTTGACATCCATGATGAAGCCACACCGGCCAACTGGAAGGTCAGGTTTCTCTGCCTTTGGTCATAATTGTGTCAGCTCAGCCTGGCCATCATGGACTATCTCCCCCACCGATCAAAAGATGAGATTGGCAGCTGTAGACATCTTAGCCTATTAAGATGGTGGACAAAATATATTAATAATGGATTAATAAATGTCTGGGAAGAAAATGTTTTTCAATATTCAGGGCTTGGTCAGAGGTGGGGACAAATAACGTCTTTGATGGTGCAAAGACCAAATTGCCAATTAAAAAGGACTTTGTAATACAGGACCCGTCATGCAATAGAAATGGATAAATTAATGTCAAATTTGGGGCTTTCTAATAATAGTCTTTCTTGAATAAAATCCATGGCATTTGAACCCAAGAGGAATGTTTGACCTAATAATGCTTCAGTAGGAACTGGCCTCTGTTCCACTGTGCTCCTTGTGGGGGCCTCTGTTTTTGTTTTGTTTGTTTGCTTTTTTTCTGTTTGTTGTTTTTTTTGAATAATTTTTTAAATTTAATTTATTTATTATTATTTATTTAATTTATTTTTTAACAAAGTGGGTAGCAGTATTCCAGAAGCCAGTACCCTTGCTTTTCCTGGTGATATGACGATTCTCAATAATTTGCAGAAGGGCAGGGATGAGGGTAAGCTAAATAAGGCACTTGCCTGGGGTACAGATTAAAAGGGAGAGGTACCCCAAAACCTCAGGAATCAAGGTAAGTCATACCTTAATGAAATATTTTTTAAGAAACCAGAATTGGTGTAGGCAAGGGAAAAAAAAAACCCACAATGGATGAAATAATCCAAATTTTTAATAAAGACAGGATCAGCACGACTGATTTTTTCCTTTGGTCTTATTGGCTACAAAGATGGCTCCTCACGGCACCACTGATTTCCATTCTTATTTAAAATTTGGATATCCTATTCACAGTGGATTTTTTGCATTAACTCTGATTTTTTAAAAATATTGCAGTGAAATATTCAGCTCAGTGGCTGAGTTCTGCCTCCCTCACCTCACTCTATCATTTGTGGATGTCCCCAGCATCTGAGGGTTCCTCATAAAAATTTGGCTTTGCAGTGCGTTTGTGTGGTTTTTTAACTTTTTCTTACTCTTCTCCCTGTCCAAGCCAGGTTAACAGCTATTAGGATAGTTGTGATTGAAGAGTGCAAAAAGTCATATTTGCTATGGAATAAAAGGCAGTAAGAAGTATATTTGTGGAAGAGATATTGGCTTGCTGATCCCAGTTCTAGGCTAGTAATTACTATATCATGAGACATGAACCAGAGGTCAGTGATGAGTGAGAAGGTCAAGGCTCCCAGTGACCAGCTTTTCACCTACAGGCTCCTGGAGACCGTTGGATGGGAGGGCAGCGCAGGTGTGTGACAGGGGCAAGAGTGGTGCTGGGGAGACCGTCTTTTTTTTTGAAACACAGCTTGTACTTTTAGTTCAACTTGTGCCAGAGAGGGTAGACCTGGTGTCTAAACAGTGATTGCAAGTTAATACCCAGCATTTGATTTTGCTGGGATGTCCTGTGTGTGTGTGTGTGTGTGTGTGTGTGTGTATGTGTGTGTGTGAGATAGCCAAGAACACCCTCAATTTTCCTCCCTTTATGTGATTGCTGGAGAATGTCTACCAAGAGGCTGCAATTCTTTTTCATTTTCCATGAAGGTCTCCTTCTAGTGAGAATTGGGAAATGGGTTCATGGTTTCACATACCTAAGGTCTGCAGAGTAATTTAGATAAGAGTTACTGAGCAACTTTTTTCTGTGTGCATGCTCTGGGTCAGGCTTTAGATTGTGTGCTAAGCAACAGTCATATTTTTGGAGACAATATCCCACACCATTTGTGTCATCTCCTTGTCTTCATGCAATGAATAGTCTTGCCATAAACAGTAGAATTGAGAGGAGCTCTGAATGTCTTCCTTGTCTTCTCATTTCGTCAAATCAGCTGAACAAGAGATGATGGAGAGACAGTGAATCCTTCGCTTGGAAGAAACTCAGTGACTTTGCCATAATGTCTGCAGAACAGTTGGTGGCCCAGCCTTTTCAGGTCACCTGCCATAGGGAAAACTAACCGTACTTGAGTAGATGCTAAACCACAGAGGTAAAAATGTAGAAACCCATCAGATTCTTAGAGGCACTGGAAGTGATGGGGGAAGGTTTCAATAGGACAGTGGAAGATATCCTGGTAGGCAGACAGTCATCATCTAAGCAGTCCTGCCATAGACAGGATCCCAGGAGGGAGCAGAGCACAGCATTGGAGGGACCCAGCAGTGGGAGGGGACTGGGATGCCAAGACTGGGTCCAGGTCTAAGAATGATTAACACAGGTCAATACAAACGCCACTCACCAGAGAAAATGCAGTACTTTGAGACCAGGATCTGATAGGTGGAAGAGAAAGAATCAAGTTGCTAAAATTAGCTTCTCTGGGTGGAACCAGGATGGGAGTAAGATACACACAGGGTGAGAAAGAGGACTACTGAATGAACTCTGACTTGATAGGTACCCCTTTGTAAGTCCCAGAGAAAGAGGCAGGGCTGCCCCTGTAGCTGGCAGGTTAAGTAACAGAGAAAGACCGTGACAAGGGTATGGAAGCTTATACTTGCTAGGTGCTCTGTACCAAGGATAGTTTTTTTTTTTTTAATTTTTAAAATTAAAAAAGATTTTATTTATTTATTTGACAGAGAGAGAGATCAATCACAAGTAGGCAGAGAGGCAGGCAGAGAAAGAGGGGGAAGCAGGTTCCATGCCAAGCAGAGAGCTCCATGCGGGGCTTGATCCCAGGACCTCGAGACCATGACCTGAGCTGAAGGCAGAGGCTTAACCCACTGAGCCACCCAGGTGCCCCCCCACCCCCCACCAAGTATGGTTTTTAAAAGCCTCACATGTATGACCTCATTTGGTCCTAGTGACACCGTGAGAGTTCAGTAGTATCGTCCTCCCCTTTGGGGTTAAGCACCTTGCTCAAGACTAAAGTGGCAGACACAGGACTTGAACGCAGACAGTTTGATTTTGGAGACACGTTCTTCACCACTGTACCATGGGGTTTATGTGAGCCGATAGATCACTGAAGCACCCAGATTAGAATTTCAGTTGTCCAAAAGAAACAGAAATCTGGGTATGTGGTTAAACTTGAATTTGATGACACATCTGGGAATAAACTCCTTTCCCACACTGGGAAATAAGAACACCTACAGTGAAATTGGTAACTGTGATAGAGAAGCTTCAATCAGGAGCCTCACTTGCAAGTTTTCAGCTTGGTCTTTCAAGAACATTCTAGAATTCAGCCACACGTGCTCATTTGTGCTGAGTCTAGGGAGGCTGTTCCCTGAATTCTGCTATGTTCCTTCAGCTGTTGGGTTGTCTGACACTATTCAGGTCCTTTTTCCATCCTGCGGTGGCTTTGAAAGCTGTCTTCTTCTCAAAGCTCCTCCACACAATGCTTCTGCCTCTTCTGGTCCAACCTACATTGGTCCAAAAACATTACAACGGAAGTTAGAAAACAGTGTTCAGTGGCTGGTGAACACACGTTGCTAGCCAGGGAAGCTAGTTAATTAATGTTCATTTTAAACTAAAACACCTTAAATTACTCACTTGAAATGTAAATACATATTTAACTTTGGCATTTCATCTTCCTTCAGTAGGAGGAAGTAGGAGGGCCATTCTCTCCTGTTTTGGGTAACAAATTCACATGTCATGTGGATCTTATTCTCTTCTGAAATTTCTATAATGTTCACTATCTAAAGAAAGCATTTAGCACCTAATTACTTATTACATGGCAGTATCTTTTCTATTGTTGTCTTGTACTGTCGCTGAACTCATTAATTGCTATTTAAGTTTTCATGGGCCTGTCTTGTCTTCCCAAGGGTATTATTAACTGCTTAGGACAGGAATTATACCTCGGGGTTTTTTGTGTTTTTTTTTTTTCCCCCCTGTGGTCCCCATGGCAGTACCTTGCACATATGGGTATCTGTATAATTTCTTTTACACACAACTCTGATCTTTTTATTACTGAACACTGCCAGGAGGAGAGGGAGAAAGAAACTGAGAGAGAGAGAGAGAGAGAGAGAGAGAGAGAGAAAGAGAAAGGGGGGAGGAGGAGGAAGAAGGAGAGGGGGAGGGGGGAGAGGAGGAAGAAGACGAGGAGGAGGAGGGAGGGAGGGAGAAAGAGAAAGGAGTCATCTACTCATCCATCTGTGTTTTTCCAGAGCTGGGTTATTCATGACTGGTACTAAGTTTACCTCCTCCCTTGCTTTTGGACTTCACAGAGGCTGAGCTCTCGTTGCATCTTGAGCAGCTAATCTCTACACACTAATAAAGTCTCTTAGGGAGTCAGGGTTGGTGTTTTAAGTCATAGTCCCCTGATTATACAATATCTGCTGAGCCCCTGACTGATTTTAAAAGTGAGAAGAGACACTATTATTTGGGAAAGCAAACTGCTATTTTAGTAGTTGTTGGACTGGTGATTGAATATTTTAGTAGCAGACAGAGGAAGGGGGTTTCTAATCTCTGCGTGAGCTTTGGACTGGAGTCCTCTTATGGAAATAAAGTGAGGAATGGAAAAGAAAATGATTTCCTCTCTGAATGGTTGTTATGGACTACCTAGAGGGCGATCTGTCTGCATTCGTAGTAAGTTGTGTCTGAATGACATCCCAAATTTATGCATGAGAAAGGGCAGCAAAGGTATCCAGGTGGTCCTTTTGGCAGAAGAGCCAATGACATATATGGGGAAAAAGAGGAGGTTTGATCTTGCTATTTATAATAATAATGGCTAAGTTATTGATTCACTGACATATTCTGGACAGTGTTCTAGGTGCCTTGAGTATTTTAACTCATATCAGCCCTATGCAGTAGGTAGTGTTAGGTTCCTCATGATGAGACTGACGAACTTACTTAAGGTAACATAACTATTAAGTGTAAGAGCCGGTATTTAATCCCGAGGAGTCTGACTGTAGAGCAAGGATTCAGCAAACATTTTCTGTAAAGGGCCAGATAGTGAATATATTTTTGGCCTTGTGAGCCAAGATGGTCTCTGTCTCACTTCTCAGCTCTACTGTTGTAAAGTAAAAGCAGTCATAGAGAATAGGTCAATGAGTGGGTATTGTCCTGTTCCAATAAAACTTCATTTACAAAAACAGACAAAGGGCCAGATTTGGCCAGGGGTTTGCCATCCCCTACTCTGGAGCTCGATTTGCCTACTCATTGGCCTTTCTGGAGTCTGCTCCCCCCACTGGCCCCATTTTTTCCCATTACTATGAATTTACTTATATGTGTAATTGAGGGATTAGTTATTTTATGGATTATCTATGCGAAATTGTGGGTATTGTTTCTTCTTTTTTCTTCCTGTTTCCAATACCTTGTGGTCCTGATAGAAGTAAAAAAGAAATCTGGTGAATCAGAGTGGTAGGTCTACTTGCTTCCCAGACTCAACACCTGGTTGTTGGGCATTAATTTCCTTGAACTCATGATAATGATGATCGTGTCTGGAATCCCCATTCCTTTTCCATATGATACCGGGGGCTGCTCACTATTAAGGCTCCCCCAGCTCCTGCTGGGACTTATCTTCTGAATTCCATTTGATCCCTACCAAGAAAGAGTATCAGATGAAAGTGTAAGAAAAGAGCTGGTCACGGAACCTGGTTGGACTCTCTTTCATTTGAACCCAGTCACTAGAACAGAAGTAAATCTTTGCCAGGGGCTGATTAAATCAGTAGAAAATGTGGGGTTAGGGGATTTGGACAGCACTGAACATAAGGCTGATGGTAGAAAAATTAATATTAATACTAATAACTGACCTTCATAAAGCACGTCCCAGTTTATAAAGTCCTTTCCCCATAGTCCTATTGATGAAAAACCCAACTCCCCCCTCCTCACCCCTCCCCTCTCTGGGTGTCTGGGGATTTGTTTTAATGGTGTTTCAGAGTATAAGGCTGCTGATACAATCTAATCTGAGCAGGTACCGGGATCTGAGCCCATTACTTATTCATGCATTTGCTGATGGAGATGGAAATCCAAGCATGACATCGGTAGATCCAGAAGGCAATGCCTTTACATCTTCCATCTCTTTAAATCTGAGTCCTTACATGTCAGGGAGAAGAGAAAGCGCGTCATTTAAAAATGCATCTGTCACTTACGTGCTTAGAAACATGTCACAGTGAGTGGTGAAACATTATTAATTCCCTTTGCCTTCGAAGAATAATTCATGCACTTACAAGTGTAATCTGCATCACAATGAAATATTTGGATGGAAGTATAGGTGTAATTAACACTAGAAAATCTCTGAAACAAGTAAAGCAAGGAAATTCACAGTTACGTTAATTTCAGACATAACCAGTGTGCCCAGGACCTTAGGGACATGCTACAATCTTGCATTGTCTTGGCAATTTTGAGGGCCAGTGAAAGGGAAAAATGTGAGGGCTGCCTCCCAGGCTCTTGGACCCCTGGATGAGGTTTGTACAACTCGTGCTGGTCTGGTGTACTCTCCATAATTTGGAGCCTTTCATTTAATTCAGTGTAATAACCATTTATTGAGTCCCTGTCATATCAAAAGCACAGATCTAGGCATGGGATGATATAAATATGATAATAATAGTGTAGTGGGTGCTATTGGTGCCCTGCCCAGATCTGTCTTACACAGTTGCTGTGAATATTGGCTGCTGTCAAGCCCACAGGTGCCCTCCTCTCCAGAGAATTGTCTTCAGCCAGATAGGAGCTATCTGGGCATGGAGAAGGGAATCTGTCTTCTCTGCCCTTGAGGGGCTATCCCGTAGCAATGAATGATGGAGATAGAGAGCTTAGTTGGTGGTGGTGGGTGGGGGGGAGGGCATTTCCACAAAGTACCAGATCCATTTCAGGTTGGATCCAAGTCTATGGTGGGTTTTATGCTCCAGAGTTCCCCTTGAGATCAGGTTGAAGCTGGATTTCGGCTTAGCTTCTCCTCCTGCCCTATCTTGCTTCCCCTCCTTCCGGGGACCTCTTCTTCAATCAAACCACAGGTACCCATATCCCCATCTCAGATCTGGCCTCTGGGAAGCCCAACTGAAGGCAGAGTACATTGCCTCTGTTATCAGGGACAAGGCATTGGTTAGGCAGTTCACATGTATGAGCTCATTAGATCTTCACAGTGACCATTTTGCTGTTGGAATTGAGGCTCAGAGAGGTTAATGAAGGGCTCCACATTCCACAGTTGGGAGACTAGCTTTCTGGGGCAGGCGTGTCAGACTCTGTAGACCTTATTGTATCCAGCTGCCCGGGAAGAGTTAAGAGACATGATCATATGTGTTTCCTGCCCACAGGAGCTTACGGTTCAAGAGGCAGAGAAAGCAAATGCAAAAATATTGTCAGAGAGATGCAAGAAAGGTTATGGGGATTCAGAGGAGGGAGAGCTTGCATCCAGATGAAAAGGATGACTTTCTGTAGAGATTTTATTACATGCTTCCTCAGAGATCATGCTGGTGTCTCAGTTTTTCCAGCTGGACTCACACTGGTGTCTAGTCTGGTGTATTTTAAGCTTTTTCCTTGCAGAGTACACGTGGGTGAGATTGAAGAGGTATGAATACACGTAGTTCTATTGTATGAGCTCCTACATAAGCCTGTTGCAGATAAAACTTTAGGGGCATGGCATCACGTGTTACCTCCTGATTCCAGAGAAAACAGGAACAAGGTCTCAATTTTTTTTTAATAGATCAGAAGAAGACTCCTCTTTGATGCTCCTGTCTCTGACACTGGCCACCAAAAAGTCATGAAACATACCTTCAGTGGTCCTATTTTCATCTTTTATACCACTGGTCTGGAATGGTAATAGTGGAGATGGAGAGAATGATGAGATTTGGGACATATTTTGAACTGGAGCTGGTAGCTTTTTTAAAGACTTGCCCGTGGGATTGGATATGACCTGCATGAGGTTTCCTCTCCATTATTTTCCCACCCTGTGGAACAATGGCTGCCATTTTGTCCACAAGCCTCCTAGAGAACAAGATTTCATCTGCTTTCATCTGCCAAGCTTGTTCCCCAACCAGGCAGTGAACTTGGAAGGGAAGGCATGTTTCCCACTCAGTGCCTTTCGGGTGCTCACTCAATGTTCTGAGTGACCTTCACATTGGACAGAACTCTTATTTTGAAGAAACTTCCTCTCCCAGCTCCATTTCTCTACTTTTGCCCCTGGCGATCCATATCCATTCCTTTTTTGCTATCCTTGGAAAAGGAGATTCATGCCTGCACACCTACATACAACCTTAACATCCATAGAATGACTTGCATGTTTTTCCAAAGTATTAGAGCATGATTTTAAATATCTAAAAATAGTACTTATCATTTGTGTGATTTGGTCTTTATAGGCAAGATACGTATGCTCTTCAGTTTCATCTACAAAATGGGCCTGATAATGCTCCATGAACCCCTTCCGGTGTTGTGTTAAGAAGCAAATGAAAGTATGCATTTGAAAGTGCCGGGAGAAGAAAAGGCTAATTTGATACAAAGAAGTTGTGGTTTTTAAAGCTCTTAATTCTTGTAACTTGGTGAATTTGATCTGGGCCGGATCACTGCTAGGTCCCTCAATTTTATGTTAATTTAGGTGGCTTCCCCCCCCCCCCCATGGTAGAAAAAGACCTTCTTCCAGCATTGCCTTGCTCTGACTTTCTTACATGCTCTCAGAATTTGTTTCAAGGATGGAGCATCCCGCCACTTTCACCTTGGGCTGAGCTAATGTCTCCTCTGAACAGTGAGCTGGGGCTGGGGAGTCTAGAACAAATGAAGGGAGCAAAAGTTTGCCTGCTGATGATAGTGTAGGTCTGCTATGAGAGGGAAGTGGTCCAACTTTTCTCCAAATGACTAGATACTCAGAGGCGGCTATTCTTCCTTGAACGTGAAAGGCCTCTTCACATCATTTTTTTCAGTTTATGAAAACCTGCACCTAGAATCTAGCGTCTGGATTTTTCTTCCTCCCCTGTCTTCTAGACAGTAAAATTGTTAGAGTTTCTTCAGACTGTTCACGTGGAGACAGTTGTTTTATTGACAGATATGTGTTCCTATAAGGGATAAACTCTGTATTTTCCAGAGAATACTCATAGAAAAAAACCCCCCAAACACAAAGGGTTTTAACTGGAATCATCCTTCTGAGAATTTCTCCCCGTCATTTATACATGCTCAGGCTTAGTGTGACTTGGTCATAACATGTCAGAATTCAAAGGAACCGTAGAGATTCCATCCCCTCTTGTTTTTTAACTTGAGAGAAGAGTAAAAATTAGAATAAGGACTAGACCTCAGGGCACGTGGCGTGCTGTCTATACCACAGCAGTTGGGGAGACTCAAAAGGAGACTTTGGGCTTGTCTTACCTCAGCCTGATCCTTTCACAGATGAAAAGACAGACTTCTATGAACTTGGGTCTCCTGGCTCCTGACCATGTTTCTTCTTTAATCACCAAATATATAAAATCAGATCCTCTCCTTTCAGGAAGCAGAATATTCCAAAATAAGGCAGATAGTCTGGGGTTTCGTGTAGCTGGGTCTCTCTGCTGTATTCATAATTGATCTGTAAGAAAGCATTTTGGAGTTTAAAAGCCCAGTGCTTTCTAAAAATGGCTGTAGTTTTGGTAGGATTTGGTCAAAAAGAGGTGTGTACCCCATCTCTTGGCCAGTAGAGGGCGATCAAGTTAATACAATCTCTGAGCTGTTGGGCTTTCAATTAATGTACAGATATGAATAAATAAAACAAAGAATCAAGTTAGCCTAAATGTTTTAAAATAAACCCTTTAATCAATATCCACTAAAAGGAGGAAACACATTCTGCTTTATATACCGTAGTCATTCACTGAGGAGTATTATGGAGTTATAGCACAGCCCAGAACAGTTCATTCATTGAGCTCCTGAAATCCAGGCAGCTCGTCTTCCATCATTGTCAAGGCTCTGGTGACCAACAGGTAGAAGACATGCATGGGACTTGCCATGTGTTTTTGTAACATTTGTAGAATTTTCATATTAACAACAACACAAAGCCATACTCTGCCGGAGTGAAAGGCCCTCTTATCAAATGTGATGGGGAGTAGCTCTTAATTCATTCTTCATACCTCCCTCTCCCTCCCTATTCAATTTTCAAGGACTCAGCAATAAACAGATCAGTGGTGGAGGTTTCCGCCTCCCAGGCTCACTCCACAGGCAGCATAAATCAGGTCTGCTCTTGATTCGAGCCCTTGGGCAGGTTGGCAGTATTTGGAAACAGAATGAATGGCCCATGGTCAGTGGGGTTTTCACAATCTAGGGACATGGGCAAGATGAGTGTGAGAGCGAAGGCAAGTACAAATTCCCCGGTCATTCATTCATTCATGCATTTGGGAACCATTCGTTGAACCCCTGATGCGTACCAGCCACTGTGCTAAAAGCCGGAGAAAAAAATAGGAGTAAGACATCTGGCTTCATTGAGGGAGCCACGTTGGACCATTGGACCATTTTCTTGAATAATAATTGCATTAAAAATACTAAAGGAATATCAACTTTCATTGAAGTTCTATTTGTAGTTGTAACATCTGAAATGTACTGGTCATTTACCGGGTGCCAGGACTCTGCTAAACACTTTACATGCAATATTTCACTGACTCCTCATCGTATACTTATCCTACAGATGCTGTTTATAATTTCTCGAAGCACAGGGGTATTAGGTAACTGGTCCACGATTATGTCATTTGTATATTTAGACACACAGGAACACACACTGCTCGCCCACAGTAAGAGCCAAATCGATGCTTAAAATGCTAAGAACATGCTAGTAAAAATAATAGCCATGGCTTAATGAGACTTGCTATGTGTCACATGCTATGCTGAGTGATTTAAGTCTTATTTAAGGCCCTCAGTGGTTCTGGTGCAAGGACTGTTGCTATTGTCCTGTTATAGGCGAGGAGGTGGTTAAATACCTTTACTCAAGGTAATATGGCAGCACGTGCCAAGAGTCAGGATCTGAACCAGAGTCTCTTTTCCAGAGGGAGATGCTTAACAGGACACAGGTGGATTTTTAAGCTGTAATGAGTGTAAGAATCACCTGGGGGCATACTCTTTGATCCCATTCTAGGGCTTGCACCCTAATCATCAATAAGAAGCATCTGAAAAGGTTTTTTTAAAATGACCTGCTTGGCCCCACCCCAGATCAGTTGAACCAGAACGCCTGGAGGTGGGAGTTGCAGCTTCCAGTAAGTTTAACCTTTACCCAGGGGGTGAACTGCTTCCAAAGGTCTGGGGTGGAGCTCGGGAACCTGTGTTTTGGACATTCACCCCAATGAGAAAAGGGGCCTAAGCCCTACTGTTAACTAAGCTAAAGTAAACTACCAGGAGAGAGGAAATGGTTGTCCTCGGTGCAGCTCATGGGGATGGAGGGAATGAAGTCCCCAGCAGGTCAGGACTAGAGTGAGGTGCCTGGATGCTGGATTTAAGGGCGCACATGTTGTCGGGATTGTGTGGGAATGCGGGGAATCCCTGAACTGTGCAGCCCAGACACTGCCTCTGCCTCACCTGAGTTCGCCATCTTAGATTTGGAGATGTCACTGAGGGAGAGAGAGGAGGCCGGGAAAGATAAGGTTGAGAGATTTTTAAAAAGGTTGAATCTAGGGGCACCTGGGTGGCTCAGTGGGTTAAAGCCTCTGCCTTCAGCTCGGGTCATGATCTCACGATCATGGGATCGAGCCCCACGTCGGGCTCTTTGCTCGGCAGGGAGCCTGCTTCCCTCTCTCTCTCTGCCTGTCTCTTTGCCTACTTGTGATTTCTGTCTGTCAAATAAATAAATAAAATTAAAAAAAAAAAAAGGTTGAATCTAGGGGCAGGCGATTCAATTCCTGAGGTTCCATTCAATTCCTGAGGCAGTTTTACTGTCTTATGCTCTCCATTTCAAAGATAGCAATGGGAATCTCAGGTTGTTGGTTGTTGGTTGTCGGCCCAACACCACAATGCTTTAAGTGATAGACCTGGGATTTGAACCCAGATCGGTCTGACTCCAGGGTCCCTCCTTTGGGCTGGCTCCCCAGAGCTAACTGCCACCTGAGGGCTGAGGGATGGGCCTCTGCTGGTGAGGAGAAACTCGGATGGTGGGACTGGCACAAGTGGGACGGCCTTGGAAGAAGGACCGTGCTAAACGTCCTTCTTCCTCGGGTAGGTGAGGTGCTCACCAAGGAGTAGTCAGTCACCAGGTCTGTGGCTGAAGGAGAGCTTCAAGGCTGAAGTGTGCATAGTCAGTGTAGGCAGCACCCAGCGGCTTCCAGCGCAGTCCCAGTACAGCGTTCCACTTACGCATCGGTCAGGGGAGCCAGCTAAGGTCAAGTTTAAGGGTCAGTGTCTCAGGCACAGACAGGTTCATGAGTCCATCTGAGTAGGAAGGGGCTGACCAGCTCCCTAACGGGGGGTGGGGGGCAAGAATGAAATCAGAGTGACCTCCAGTGATATGGCCACGGAAAGTGCCGATGAGCACAAACGTGCAAGTTACTACTGGGGCAAGGGACAGAGTTGTGTGGAAGGTCACCTCAAGTCTCGACCTTACCTCAGGAAGCAGTATTCTGGTGCCCAGAGAAGGAAAATCCTCAAGTTCCTCCAGGGTGATGAGCTTAATCAGGGCCGGCTCCAAAATTCCTCATGGAGATGGTTTTATAAAACAAATTCTTTTAAATAAAACAGACCAGCAGATGCTGATTGAGAAGATCTGGAGATGTTCTTGGGTAGCTTCAAAATCTCTCCAGCTCATTCCAATCACTGCAGGCTGAGTGCTACAATTCTAAATGCTTAAAGTCACAGAATAACAAAAGGAAGTGAGGAGGGTGACTCCCCGACCCTGCTTTGGGGCATCTCCCCAGGGGAAAGGAAAACAGAAATCCAGGACTTATCTGCTCTCCCTTGTTCATTGCAGCAGCATTCACGACAATGGAGACATGGAAATGCCTAAATGTCCACCAGCAGATGAATCAGTAAAGACATGGGAGGTATATGTGTGTATATGATGGAATATTATCCAGCCATGATCACGTGGATGGACCTTGAGTGTGTTATGCTGAGTCAAGTAAGCCAGACAGGGAGACAAATACTGCATGGTATCATTTATATGTGGAATCTTAAAAAAAAAAAAAAAAGAAAAAGAAAAAGAAAAAAAAATTCAAATTCATGAAGAAGAATTGAAAAGTGGTTGCCAGGAGCTAGGGGGTGAAGAAGTAAAGAAGGATTGGTAAAAGGGTACAAGCCATCACATATAAGATGAATCAGGTCCGAGAATTTAATAAAACATGGTGACTATAGTTGAGAATGGTATAGTGTATAGTGGAAGTCTGCTAAGAGAATAGAACTTAACTGTTCTCACTGAAAACAACAACAACAACAACACAAAGTCTGTGGTAATTAACTAGATGGGATCCTTTCACAAGCTATATGTATATCAAATCATCACAACGTATGCTTTAGATATTCTACAGTTTTGTCATTTATACCTCAGTAAAGCTGAAATTTACAAAAAATGAAGAAGTTATGTGGCTTACAGACAAAAGCCCCCCAAAACTAATACTAGAAAGCCCTGGAATATTTATATTATTTTCACATCAAGAGTCAGTTCCTTCCATAAACATAGAGGATAGGTGAGTCTGTTTCTGGGATAGGATGCATTTTGGATTTTGCTCAAGGCTTTAATGATTAAGAATGATTTCTCATTCTTAAGTCTGTAATGCAGTTGAATTTTATTTACCAGCATTTTTCTTGAGCAGAACACTGTATTTGTTTGGGAGAAATGCTCTGAGAATTGCATAGGAAAGGGCTGGGGAGAGGTGGAGGCCTCCAAGACATGTTTAAGGCATTAAAGATGTTCTACAAATTCCATAGCTTTTTTTTTTTTTTTTAAGATTTTATTTATTTTTTTAAGATTTTTTTATATTTTTTTAAGATTTTTTTTTAAGATTTTATTTATTTTTTTGACAGAGATTACAAGTAGGCAGAGAGGCAGGCAGAGAGAGAAGGGGAAGCAGGCTCCATGCTGAGCAGAGAGCCCGATGTGGGGCCCAATCCCAGGACCCTGAGATCATGACCTGAGCCGAAGGCAGAGGCTTTATAACCCACTGAGCCACCCAGGCGCCCCAAATTCTGTAGCTTTTGAATGAGGCCAGGTTATGTGTCCTCCAAGAGCCTCTGTTTTCCCAAGAATCTTGGTGTTTGGGTTTGCAAGTTAAGCACTCAGAGTGTTGTGTTAGGAAGCAGAATTCTATACAAAAGTAATTTGAAATTTCCCAAGGGAGGTAACAAGATCTGGGAAAAGAGAGCCAGTGTAGCATGGTGGCTGAGAGGGGTTTAGAAGAGGAGAACTGTCTTTGGATTTTAATTTTTAGTGAAATGCTTTGCACTTGAGAGCATGATCTTTTCCTATGACTCCATCACTCTTCAGTATAGACTGCCAAGAAAAAGAACAGGAGAGAGCACGAGCGGAGCCAGAAGGGAACAGAGGAGGTGGGGGAGGGGAAAAAGGGAGAGGGGGAAAGGAGAAAACAGAGTGGGGAAGGCGAATTTGTTAACTTGTGTTTCTATCTTTTACTTTAGAACATTCCTATTTGAGCCCTGTGCTAGATGTGTGTAAGATGTGTAAGATGTGTGTAAGTTGTATGTGTGTAAGTTTACCCATGCCCTGGGAACAGCCAACATTTGAAGTGCCCTGGAAAAGAATGCACACTGCTGAGGGTAGCATTTGCAAGGCACTGTTGGGGAGTCAACGGTTCAAAGGCAAAACCACAGTCAGCATTCCATATCTAGATCTATGCCTAGAGATTTTGTTGATCAGCATGAGAGTTGTTAGAAATCAATTTTTATTGATAAAATGAAAGACATTCAAGATGCATGGTTTGGCTAGAGATATCATTTAAGCCCACCGCCCTTGAACGAAGGAGCTATGAGGATCTAACAAGCCCCAAAGCCTTATACTCCTTTCTAGTGGTGCCTTCAGCTTACTTAGGGCTCAAGTTAAGTCCTACATGTAGCCGATTATCAGAGGATTTGGTTGCCTGACTCCAACGAGATTGGCTGAATTCTGCTGCTGATATAATGTCACATTTGGCTCCAGTAACCCTTGAGAGCATCAAAGAACAGAGAGATGGTGCCTCACCAGCACACCAGGCCTGAATTCTTGTACACGTGCTCATAAACACAATTCTGTGTGTGTTGTAGAAATCAGTCAAAACATGTTTGCATTGCAGCATCCCACGTGGTTGGGGAGGGGACACAGCCCCAGCCCGTGTCTTGTTACTGGAAGACATCGGTATGTACCCAAAAGGTCTGGCTACCTGTGAACGGCCATACTGGCTTAGACCATTCTTAGGCATTCTAAGCCTAGACTTCTTGTGGGAATCTGTTAAAGGTCTGAGTTGTGATACCAGGACCATGAATCAGAGTAACAAATTATATATTTATACACACACACACACATATGGCATATTTGGCAACTAGTGGATCATTCTCATTCAGGGATGACTTTGCTAAGTGATGTCAGAAGACTGAGAAATCCAAAGAGGGCAAGATAGGTACCAATGCTGGGAGGCACTGGGTGGATATCAGGAAAGGCTTGATGGGGGATATATACGTGAGGTGAGCTTTTAAAGATGAATGAGATTCTCAGCATACCAAGATTAGAGGCAGAATAAGAGGAGAAGGCTGTCTGGAAGGGGACATTTAAAGTGTCAGGAATGGTCATGGGATCATGGGGAACGGGGACATGATGGAACCTATTTCGAGAATTTTGAGGAGATGACATTTCTTCTCCCTGATTTCTCTGGATAGAAGGTGCTTACCTCTTTTTTGCCCACTTTCACACAGAGTTGTTTGTAGCCGTGGTGGGGTCATACAAGATGTTGGCTTGTCTGTTTTCCTTGCACATGAGAGTAGGTCTTGCCTTTTTAATCTCAAACATAGAGAAAATGGAGGAAGACAGGAACCCTTCCACATTTCAGCACCAGAACCACCGATCTGCATCTGTACCCTCTTTTCTTTCCTCCCTATTTCTATAGAGATGGTGTTTCAGTCTCTCTCACCTTCTCAAAGTCTTTCCTCCTGCAATTGTATCTTCCTTTACTCCTGAGTCAGCCCATTATTCCTTCCCCACTTGCTCATTCCCATCCTCATTCAAATATGCTCCAGGATCTCCTACAGGGAAAAAAATTGATGTTTTTTGTTTCCCTCCAGCTTCTATTCTCTTTGCTCCCTTCACATAAAATTTGAGGTATTTGTCTACCATCCCTCGTCCTAGCTCCTCGATAGCATTTTCTTCTCAACTCACCTGATAGACTTCCCTCCCCTCACTTTGCTGGGGGCATGACTGCCAAGGTCACCAGTGATCTCTGCATTGCCAGATTTGGTAGGCGATGCACTGTTCTTATCTACTGTGACCTTAAAGTAGAATCAGATACAGTCCGTCACAGCCTCCTTGATGATTTCTTAGAGCTCACAAGACTCCACATCTTTACTTTACTCTTCTTCATCTTGAACTGGCCTTTCTACCTCTAATCCATCTGTAAGTGCGGCGTCTCTTATGGGTCTGCCTGGGAACCAGCTGCTGTACATGCCAGGCCTTTTGCTCCAGCCCCAGTAGCTTGCTAGTTCTCCAGGACTCGTGTCCCAGTGTCCCACAACAGACTTGGCATCTACACGTGGATCTCTGCCATGGATCCCCAGCTGACCATGGTTAAATGAAACTCTTGCATGTCCCCCATGAACGTCCTCCATGTTGCAATTTTCAAGTAAAGGGTCTGAACCCTCAGCTGATGGCTAATGCTAAAATAACAAAACACAATACCTGGTAATTCGATATGAAGCAAATCTTACAGACTCTACTTCTAAAACGAATCCAAAGATTTCAAGGATCTCTCATGGTGGCCCATCACACTTAGAATAAAGTCTAAACTCCTTACCCTGACTTTTGTAGCGTGGCAGGACCTGGCCCTTCCCTCCCTACCTCCGGTGTCCGTGTATAACAGCCCCACCCCACTCGTTATGCTCCAGGCGGTACTGGCCTTTTTGATCTGTGAACATGTTGAGCTCTTTCTTGCTTCAGGGCCTGGTACTGTGTATTTTCTCTACCTGTATTTTTTTTCCCTTTAAATCTCTGTATGGTTTCTTCCGTATAGTCTCGATCCAGACGACCTCAGACTAAATGAGAAAATGCTGAGAGGCCTTTTTTTTTCTTTTTCTAAAACCACCCAATCCATCTTGCCACTCACTCATTTCTTGCTCTCTTATTCTCAGCATATGAAATTCTTCTTGTTTCTTTATTCAGATTGGTTTTCTTTGTTCAGTAGATCTGGCCCCAACAGAATGTAAATTCCATGAGGAAAGGGGACTTTGTCTCTGTCTCTAAAACAGTGACTGCTGGGTATGAGTGCTCAAAAACCCCTTGCTGAAATAATGAACAAAACATTCTAATGCGGGGTGCCTAGGTGGCTCAGTGGGTTAAAGCCTCTGCCTTTGGCTCAGGTCATGATTCCAGAGTCCTGGGATCGAGCCCCACATTGGGCTGTCTGCTCAGCAGGGAGCCTGCTTCCTCCTCTCTCTCTGCCTGCCTCTCCGCCTGCTTGTGATCTCTTTCTGTCAAATAAATAAATAAAATCTTTAAAGCAAACAAACAAACATTCTAATGCTATGTCTTGGAACCTTAGCTCACTGGGAGGTTGCTTTCACGCAGCAGTGGACCTCTCAACAGACTAGCAGAAGCTCACGTGCATTGTCAGAAGCAACATGGGGTATCGCTTCTCTAGAAAGTGGCCTGTGCGAGTAACAACGAGAATGCAGCTTCCTTAGCCTCCAAGTCAGTGCAAACACAAAGGTTTATGTTTGCACAAAATTGCCTCTTTGCACAAATGAGAGATAAGAAAGAGGAGACTTTAACCTCCCTCCTTTAAAAGACTTAGGGGACTTAGGTCAATATGTGTGAATAGTGTCTTGGCCAAAAAGCTGATGTGACCCAGGGTGGTGTTAAGCCATACCATATTTCAAGCTGGTGAGACCACTGTTACTCAAAATGTGGTCCCCGGACCGGCAGCATTGGCCTCACCTGGCAAGTTGTCAGAAATACAGAATCTCAGGCCACACCCCTAAACCTTCTGAATCAGTGTGCATTTTAGCAAGATCCTTAGATGTTCCAAACCCACAGTGAAGTCTAACGAACACTGTGGTTAGGCCATTTCCTCACAGATGGAAGTATTGCTTTGGGTGCTATGATTTATGAGGGATAAAGACAAGCTCCAGAGAGAGTGATGAGAATATCTGAAAGCAGGTCACGTGGGAAGGTAGCCCCCTCCCAGGGAAGAGAGTCAGAAGATGTAACAACAGGGGTGCCTGGGTGGCTCTGTGGTTCAGTGTCCGACTCTTGGTTTGGGCTTAGGCCATGATCTCAGGGTCATGAGTTCGAACCCCATATTGGGCTCTGTGCTCAATGCATAGTCTGAGATTCTCTCTCCCTCTTTGCCTCCCCTTTCTCTCTCTCTCTCTCTCAAATAATTAAATAACGTAACAATGGACCTGAGCACCAACCAGCTGGAACAGGGCCCAACTGTAGCACAGGTGTGGGGTCCTAGAGCCCCCCAACCTGTGACTCCCCTGTAAGTAATGTTGAGATGTTGAGGGTCTGTCCCTACAAAGTGCCAGGCTGGCCAGGAGATGGAAGGAGGAGATTCACAGAGGGCTTAATGCAATGGCTATTTAAAATAGATACACTTTATGTAAATATCTTAATATCTTAATAAATTATGTATTGAAATGGTGAATATCTTCTGAAATCATCACAATTCTTGTAGATATTCCATTATTAGACTTACCATGTAATTGTGTTCTTAGCTGATGCAATGTCTCCCTCCCCCTCCAAACTCTGTCTCCTTGATGGCATGACCCAGGTCTTATTCCTGACCTTGCTGAGCACTTAGTTAGCGTTTAGAAATCAACAAATGAATGAGTGAACAAATGAATGTGAGTAAGGCAATTGTATAAAAGAAAGGCCAGACGTACCTTGGGTCATCCCAGAATGCAAACCCAGTGTGCAGGGTGGAAATATCAATGCAGCTTTGGGTTTGACTTTAAAGAAGAAACTTCTGAAATTAGAGCTGTAAGAAAATGGATTGAGCGTCCCTGGGAGGAGTCAAATTCCCTGGCACCAGATATGTTCAGAGAGTCCAATAAACCATTGCATGTGCAAACTGTATAAACAAGTCTGTTTATAGATGAAGAAACTCAACTAGCCATAAATATATGAAGAATGTGCTCAGTCTCGCTGGGATTCAGGGGAAATTAAAATTGCAGTAGATTACCATTTCAAACCCATCGTATTGGCACACATTTTAAAATCTGATTACACCAACTGTGGGCAAACGATATGGTGGTTTAAATTGTTGTAACCGCTTTAGAAAGCTCTAATTTATTTCAGGATAAACGTATTCTACAATTCAGCCACTCTGCTGTTCAGCACCCATTCTAGATTTTTTTTTTTAAATGGGATATCCGAGAGTATAAACAATGAGATCTACACAAGGATATTCACTGCAGCACAATTTAAAATGGCTAAAAATCCAACTATTTATTAGTAGAGGAATGGACAAATCAATGACAGCTTATACAGTGGTTGGAATGAATGGAGTTTGCACTATGACAAGTGAGAAAAGCAAGTTTGAGGGGCTGGGTATGGCCAGATTCATTTTATTTAACTCTAATGACACCCCCAAACAATAGTATTGGGGTATTATGCATAGAAATCCAAAAGGATGCATGCCAATGATTTGTACCAACCTCAGACATGAGGGATCTTAAGGGGGGGGTAGGTAAGAAGGGGGAGATGGGTAGTGGAACATCAGCTTTTACCTGTAAAAAAAAAAAAATATATATATATATATATATATATTATTTTATATATATTATTAAAAATATTATTAAAAAAATATATATATGTCATATATATATTTATAGACATATATATGTCATATATATATTTATAGACATATATATATATATTTTTTATTTTTTAAAGAAAGAGATCCTAGCACATTTAACATATATCAGCTTCTCTTCCAAAAGAGTAGTGGAGACATCGGTGTCTATTAAGCTATTGTCCAAGCGTTTTGATATCCAGCAACACATAATGAGTTTTGGAAACTAAAAGGAACCATTGTCAAACAGTCCAAAAAAAAAAAGTCGGTGGTGGGGGGTGGTGTTGGAGGATCAGAGCATCGGTTCATTTCTGTCCTCAGCTTGTTCACTTTGTGCTCGGAGCTGGTTCCCATGGCTTTCTTCTGTGAGCGGACGTGGAGGGCTGGTCCGGGACTTTTACTCTAAGGGGAGAGAAAAGAAGGTTGTACCTGAGGTTCTAAGTTCCATGGTCGTTATCCAGTCAAGCCTTTCAAGACACTTTCACAGGCAGGAGGTCTGTATTGTTAGGGGAAACACCCACCAAGTTCCCAAAAGGAAACGTAGGTCAGAGGAAACGTGATGGGGGGAGAGCAATGAGGTCCTCAGTCGGTGGTGGGGACGCTCGGACTTGCTCCTTCCCTGACCTCAGCTCATGCACCCCTGTAATGCCCGGTGAATGCTACCTCCATGCTTTCCTGAACTCTGACACGGGTTATCCTGTGATATAAAGTCAGGGCATCCTGGTGTGAGAAGAGCCTGTAGGTAAAAAGGTGGAGACCGGAGACCCAAGCCAACATTTCCAGAGTGAATATTATCCTCTTTCTCTCATCTTTCAGCTCTGTCCTTAGCACCTTATTCACTCAGTACATTCTTTGTGATATGCCCCTACCTGCATCCAGTGTGGTTTTGAGGTGGCAAAAGGCATACATAAAAGATATTTATCAAATGGAAATGGGGTTGGAGGTTGGGGGGTAGGCAGAAGAAAGAGGGAATAGGAGTAAATGTACCAACACTCAGTCGAGGAAAGTGATCAATAGTACTGAATTAGTGTGTGCTTATTGGCATGGTAAGACATGGCAGGATTTATGGTTTTATTGTCTGATAAAGGGAAGCATGACAGGAGAGGCAGCTGTTTTCCCCTGGACCTTAATTATGAGAGGGATCGATCACATAAATTCTTATAAAGGAAACTTGTAGTTACATTTGTATTTTCATTTACCACACTGTCCTCATTGGGAGACACTGTTGTTTCATTTGTTTGTTTACTGATTTTTATTGAGATACATGAAATATGTAAATATTGTATAGATTTATATATCTTAATTTTATTGATATGGCTATATTATGTTATATGGTTACATGGGTATACATATAATTATATATTATGGAATATAGGATTATATGTAAATATATGCCCATGTAATCAACATCCACATCAGAATATGGAATATTTCCAGTCCTTTGCTCATTTGTTTTGTTTCTTAAATTCCACATATGAGTGAAATCATGTGGTATTTGTCTTTCTCTGACTGACTTATTTTGCTTAGCCTAATACCCCCAGCTCCATCCATTTTGTTGAAAATGGCAAAATCCCATTTTTTTGGTCCAAATAATATTCCTCTGTGTGTATGTGTGTGTGTGTGTGTTCATGTCACGTCTTCTTTACAGTCCCACAGTAGGTTTCCTCTTCCTCTTCCTCTTCCTCCTCCTCCTCCATCCTCCCAGTCAATTAGCAACCTCTCTGCTCCCACCCCAGAGTGGTAAAAACTGTTAGAACTTCTATCGACATTGACTTGTTTTGCCTGTCTTAAACTCGGTATAAACAGTATCATACATACTCTTTGTTTCTTGTTTCTTTCATTTAACAATTTGTGAGATTCACCTATTTTTTGCAGATACCAGTTGTTCCTTTTTTAAAATTGATGTGTAGTATGCCATTGTATGACTACACAAACATTTTTATTTTTGTTCTGCTGTCAGTAGGCATTGGTTTATAGTCTGGCTATGATGAGTGAAGCTGCTGTAAACACTCTTGGGCATGTCTTGGTAGACTTGCACTCCTATTTCTTTAGCATGAATGCCTAGGTGTGTAATTGCTGTGTCATACTGTAGGTGGAATTTGCAGTTTTAACTCTTAGGAGATACTGCCAAACAATTTTCCAAAGTACTTGTGCCAATTTATACTCCCCAGCAGCAGCATATGAAATTACAGTTATACCATATCCTTGCCAATACTTGGTGTTGTCAGTTGTTTCAAGTTTAGCCATTCTGGTGGGCGTTAGTGGCATTTCATTGTGATTTTAATTTGCTAGATGAGTAATGACCTTGAGCAGGTTTTCATATGGTCACTGGCCATTTGGATGTCCTTGTTTGTGAAGGACCTGTTCAAGTCTTTTGCCCATTTTTATTTATTTAAAACAATTTTTTAAGGTTTTTATTTATTTTTAAGTAATCTCTGTGCCCAACCTGGAGCTCAAACCCACAACCCCAATATCAACAGTCACATGCTCTGCCGATGGAGCCAGAGAGGTGCCTCAAGTCTTTTGCCCCCCCTTTTTTCTTTTGCTCATTTTTTTAAAAAATTGGGTTGCTTGGTTTCTCCCTATTAATTTGTGGATTTAATTAATTAATTTTAATTAATTAATTTTAATATTTTTATATTTGCCTGGAAGTATTTTCTACAGTTTATGACTTCCCATTTGCCCTTATAATTATATCTTCAGATGAATAGAAGTTCTTGATTTTGATGAGGTTCAGGTAATCCACCTTTTTTCCACCCACTGGTTAGGGCTATTTGTGTTCTGTTAAAGAAACCTTGGCCTTTTTCAAAGTTCTGAAGATACTCTTGTATGTATTCTTCTAGAGTTTTCTTGTTTAGTGTGATGTAATTTTGAGAACATGAACTTCCCCGTTGAATCTTGGTTTCACATCCCAACTTCCCTACTAAACAGATGAATAACCTCATCAAGTAATTCAGTTTCCTTATGTATAGATGAGATAAAACCCACTTAATAAATTGGCAGTGAGAATTACACGAGATATATATGTAAATTATCTAGGGCACACGAGAAGCTCAGCCAATGTTGTTACTCCCCTTACCCGCATTCTGTCACATAAAAGGGAGGTATTTGTCTCCTGACTGCACCGTAGTAATATATCCAATGTGTACTGAATATGTACTTGGCTGTGAGAGGAGCACAGCAAAGACACAAAAACTAAGATTCATTCATTTGAAGGGACAACAAGGGAAATATGAAATCACAGTACAGGACTTAGGTAATCATTGAAAGATTATTCACAGAGGAGTACAGTGTAAATTGCCAAAAGGCAAAAATTGCCAGAAATGTTCAGAGAGGAGCAGTTTTTCAATCTAAAGTAGCAAAGAAGACTTTCAGTGGGTGCAGTGATTTGAGCCAGGATGTGAACAGCATTTGTAAATGGACGGGGAATTCTCTCGGGAGGGGCTGCGGAAGTGAGCAAGAAAGTAAATGACATGGATAGGAGGCACTTTTTCTAGTTGGCCGGAGTGAAGATTTGTCGAGACAGGGAATGGGAAATAATACACTAGTTGAATTAGTGAATAACTAGTTCATTCATTAAGTTAACACATATTTATTGAACACCTACTATGTGGCCAGTTTTATGACACTTGATTTTCCCAATGACATGCTCTCATTTAAATCCCTGATACATTTGTGTGTGTGTGTGTGTATATCACATATGCATGTATATGTATATATGCATGTATCTCTGTAAAAAGGAAAAGACAGAATAATATATAGATATATATGCATGTCTATATATGTAACATACATGTCTACATAGTATACATTAGTTACATATATGTGTGTGCATATATTATTTTACTTTTTTAAAAAATAAGCAAAGTGATTGAATATAGTATCATATCATAGTGGCTAAGGACAGAGCAAGTTAAGAAAATGAGCTTCATGGTGCTCAGTCTTGAGAGAGAGCCAAATACAGTAAAGACTGAGTTTTGGCCATTGGGTCTTGGACATTAGCAGACCCTTGGAAAGACAAGGTCAGATTGTTTTAGGAAGAAAAATCAGGTTGGAGGAAGTTTAAAAACAGCAGGTGGGAAGGCAGCGGAAGTAGGAGGGATGGAAGGCTGATTGCTGGGCTCTCTAAACCCTTGGCTAGGTCAGCTCACATGTTGGCCGTAGATTTCCCAGTTTATAGATTATGAGAACCAAGTGCTTCCATCACAGAGAATGTGCCTACGCCACGTGTATCCACAGGCCAAGGATGGTGTTACTCCAGAGGGTGACCATAGTGGCTCAGTACCAGAGAGCTGTCTTTTGTCTTCTCTGAGCAGACAGGACAGACAGACCAGGGTCCAAATCCCATCCCCACCACTTACCTATGACATTGGATGCCATCCTTCTCTGAGCCTCCATTTCTCCTCTTAAGGTTCCTGAGTGGCTTCAGTGAAATAATATATATAAAGGAACAAACACAGTGCCAGGCAAAGTAGGTATATTAGCCAGCAACCCCACCCGTTCTTGTGTTTAGATTCCATGGATGAAGAGAAGGGATGTTGTATGGAGAAAGAGAGACATGCACAGAGAGACAGACCCACAGAGCACAGAGATGCAGAGAGACATAAGAGAGAGACAAAGAATCAAAAACACAGAGAGTCAGGAGGAGACAGAACCGACACAGAGAAATGGAAAGGTTGTTTTAACTGTTCCCTCTCTTAGGGACTTACATCGAGGTTTGGGGAGTCCTTCAGAACCACCAGTGTGTATGAAAAGTATTGACAGCACTCACCTCTTACAGTCAACGTTTGTTCCATTCCCTGCCCGCCTCCCATTTGCTCCTCTTATTCACAAAGCCTCGTGAAACTTCATTAGCTGTGCAGAGAGCAGTGCCTTCCAGAACAGATCGCATCATGCAGTTGCTATCCTATTAGGGAGCCCTCACGTCATGGAGGTGGGTTTTGGGTTTGCTAACAGTAGTCACGATTTCCTGGTAAATTGAAAGCTGGCATAAACAACAAAGCTCCCCAGAGTGAGGTCTGCTGTCATTTACAGCAGCAAAGTAAAACTGAGTCCAAAATGTTATCACGTTTCCTGAGTTAACGGCTTGAAGCAGCACTCCAAGCTCCCTTCCTTTGTAATTGCCCTTAAGGAGGTTTCTCTGATTTGAGATGTATCTTTTATGCATGAGTCAAAATGAGTAACTAAGAATGGAGGAAATTGTTTAGCCAGCAGCATAGTGGTCAGTGTTTGAGAGTGAGAAATTATGTTCAAGAATGATTGTCCTTTGGGTTTTCTTGCTCCTATCTATAGGTCTGAAAATTAAATATTAATGTTGGAAAACTCATTATTTTTATGAATAAGAAGAGAAGTTGTTAGGGTCTTCCCTGAAATCTGGGTCACCAGCTCTGGGAAGCTCAGCACACAGTGGGAGGTTTTGCCTTTTCAATTTTTAATAATGTTTTTTATCCTAATCATTTGAAATAAACACACGTTCCTGGAGAATATTGGGAAATACAGAAAAATAAAAGTTAGAAAATTCACTTCACTTCATAATCTTTACCACCTGGAAATAGCCTTGTTTAACCTTTGGTTATATTTCCTTCCAGATTTTATTGTCCCTTCTCAAAATCAGGATCATATTTTATATACCTTTTTTTTTTTAATGTTCTACTTTTTCCATAGAGTTTTTTTTTGTTTTGTTTTTGTTTTTTGGTGAGGATTTTTCTGTGTCTTTAATCTTCAAAAACCATGATTAAATATTCCATTGTATGGATGGATGTTCCGTGATATGAATGTTGAACAAAAGAGCTCAAGCTCTTTTGTTCAACATTCAGTCATTTTCAGGTTTATTAATAAAAAGAGTGTAGTCAGCACTCATTTACATATGTCTTTGACTTCATGGGCTCATGGTAATCTCCAAGAAGGGGTGCCTTTATGTTTCTTTCAGGGGACTCTAGCCCACTAGATAATCTACACAAGCCTGCAGCCCAGTTTTAAACCGGGTTTCAGTTCATTTCCCAAAAAGGCATGGACAACATTTGTTTCCATTTCTTTGAATGTTCTATGAAGGTTGGGCTGCTAGTCTACCTAGAATTCATAAGCAAGCTAGGTTTAGGGGAAGAGAGTGACCTACATTAACTTAAAATTGCTTTAATTACCTATTTTTTTTATTGAAGGGTAGTTGTCATACAGTACTATGTTTCAGGTATATAACATTGTGATTTGACAATTATATACCTGACAAAACGCTCACCGTGGTAACTGTAATTACTGTTTGTCGCTCTACAAATTATTACAGTATTATTGACAGTATACTCATACTAACTGCTTCATCCCTGTGACTTGTTTATTTTATAACTGGAAGTTTATACCTCTTAATCCCTTTCACCTATTTCATTCACCCACCCCGCCTTCCTCCCCTCTGGCAACCACTAGCTCATTCTCTGTATTTTTGAGTCTGTTTCCAGTTTCCAGTCTTAGGGTTTGTTTGTTTGTTGTTGTTTTTTTACATTCTACATTAAGTAAAATCATACAGTATTTGTCTTTTTCTCTGATTTATGTCACTTAGCATAATACTCTTAGGTCCATCCATTCTGTCACAAATGGCAAGCTTTCATTCTTTTTTTATGGCTGAGTAATAGTCCATCATAAATATGTACCGTGTCTTTATCCATTCATCTATGGACTGACACTTGAGTTGTTTCCATGTCTTGACTGCTGTAAATAGTAATGCTCAGTAACCATAGGGTTAAGTATATGTTTTTGAGTTACGGTTGTTATTGTTTCTAAGGAAAATTTCAGCACCAATAGCATCTGTGCCATTTCATGGATCTGCCAGTTGCTTATCAATAATTCATCATGTTAGTTATTGTAGCTTTAAGATTTTGATATCTGAACATGTAAGTCCCTGACTATTCTTTTTAAAGAGTCTTGTTTATTTTTTCATATAAACTTTAGAAACAGTTTGAATTATGAAAAGGAATCTCTTGATATTGAAGGACATTATCATTAAAACTATACATCCATTTAGGAAGAATTGACATCTGTGTATTCTACCGCTTCAGAAACATGAGGCTCTACTGATTCCACTCCGTCTTACCGACTGCCTTACTTGTCTGTTCTAAGGTTGTTTTTCCCAGGTGATCTTCAAAAATAGGTATTTAAGGTCATATAATAACACGTTTATTTGCCACCTTACCTATTTCTGTTTATGTATTTTAAAATTATGAATTGTTTTAAGCATGCCACAGAACTACTAAGGATATGTCAAACAGTAATGTACCCACCACTCTGAAAAAGCAAATATTAACATTTTGCCATATCGCTTCAGATACTTTTAAATAAATAAAACCTGTAGTAATCCCCCTTTGCAATTCCATTCCCCATTCCGTGTCCTTCTCTTGAGATCATCACTTCCTTGAAGTTAATGTATATCTAGGTTTTTACAAGTTTACTATATATGCACACATGCATAGAATGTACAGTTGCATTTTGTAAGTTTTAGGGTGTGCATATTATGTTATATTCTATATATTTTAGATAATCACTATCTTTGACAAATTGCCTTCTCATTTAATATAATTGTAGGTGTCTCTTGATACTTAAAGATCTAGTTCATTTGTTTTCACTGCTGTACAGCATTCTTGCATATGGATATGACAATTGATTGACCTATACTGATGAATATTTCAACTGTTTCCACTTTTCACTTCCAGTCTTTTTGTGCCATTTTATTCAGGCACATTGTTGAATACATAATACCTAATTTTAAAAGATCCAACGTGAGAGTCTATGTCTTATTTTTAGTGATGACTAATATATTTGCATTTATTTTCCTCTTTTGTTTCCTATCAGTATGATTTTCCTGGGTGATCTTCCCTCCTCCGCTCTGTGTGTGTGTGTGTGTGTCTCTGTCTCTCCTTTCTCCATTCTTGACTCTACTGGCTTGTTTCCTTCATTGCTTTTTTCGTTTTTTGTTTGTTTGTTTGTTTGTTTTCTTTCTTTTTTTTTTTTTTGTTTGAAGTTATACATTTCGTTTGACAAGGCGTGGTGTACACACAATGATTTTTTCCCCATTTCTTTTCCATAATTATGGTTATGGTTCCCAGTCCTCCTTTATTGATTGTTCAGAGCTTGCAGACAATATAGCTAATAAAGCCCATGAGCTTTAGCATCAAGCAGACTTCATTTAAATCCCGCATCTGCCATTGAAGAGCTTATGACCTTGGATAAGTCTTATAATGTTTCTGAATTTCAATCTCCAGAACGTTTTCTGTATTGTACATTTGTTTTGATTGAGAGATATGGTATATACAGTGCCCAGAAGATCAGCTGGCATAAGACAGTGACCCAGTAAATGGTAGCTCTCCCTTTTTCATACTTATTTTGATCATCCTTGTTTTCTTTCTGATTAGGATGGGAATGCCCTTTGATTTAAGTTATTTCTCCCCTTGGACCCAAATCACTCTACTTCTTTTTTTTTTTTTTT